>NC_135657.1:35419802-35684193 GCF_964188315.1 Podarcis muralis
CACCAGCAATTTCATCTTCCCCACCCTGTCACCTGCCATCCTGAAGATTTGTAGATTACAGCTCAGCTAGTCATACTCCAAGCTTCTCACAAGGTCCCTTCTTTTCCTATTGATCAGGTGCAATTTTGCTTTATGATGTCACAATAAGGACATATGGTGGGGAGGGGCAGGAATTTCAGCATCTTTGAGCCAATGGCGAGCCTTTAAAAGGCAGGGTGACTTTCCAGAGTCGGGTGGGTGGGTGTCTATTCTACTTGCGTGATCTCCCTGCTTAGGGAAGTTTTCAATGTTTGATGTTTTCAGTATTCAGTATTGTGTTTTCAGTATTCTGTTGGGAGCCGCCCAGAGTGGCTGGGGAAATAAATAAATAAATAAATAAATAAATAAATAAATAAATAAATATCATTCCCTGCAAAATCAGCACTTGTGAATCCCTTTTGTTGCTTCCGGTTCATCTGTTCCCACATTACATGTGTTCAGATGTCCCATTCTTTTGAAGGAACAAAGGTAAATCAACATTCTGTGGGAGGAAAGGAGAAATAACCTTAATATCTTTAGAAAAGGTACCTCAAAGTTGATTCCCAGGGTGGGATTCACCTAATGAACCCCATCAGCAGAAGCAGTGGGGCTTGTCTCCTCCTCATCTCCCTGTGTACCCCCCCCCCTGCACCCTGTGAAATTGGCTCAGGGTGGTGGTCAGGAGAATCCCCAGGACAGCACTCCTTCCATCTTGCAAGCTGATATGCTTGCACAGACAGAACATTTGCAATAGTGTGAGGTTGAATTCCACCCTTAGAATGTTAGAAACTCTCCTGAACCCATTTTCAAATGAATACAGTATAAGCCTTGGCTTCTCAATGTCTTTTAAGAAAGCAGCCCTTATTGTAACATGACCCAATGTACTCAATGAGACTTTCTTCTGAGTAGACATAAACAAGACTGGTCTTAAGATACGGTATGCTTACTAGGGAGTACCTTCTTGTCGAGCAGAAAGTTGGTCCTGAGCAGCAGGGCTGGATTTCTCTTACTTCTAATGTCTATGATCTTTTATTCACCTCTGCTCTGGGGCTTATGCCTGAAATACATGAGAGGGAATAATACATCACTCTCAGCAGCAAAAATGCTTCAGTACCTTGTCTGTCACAGCTTTCTGGAACATCTAGAAGTCATGTATTTCTGGATGTGTGCAAAAAACCTGGGTTTCTAGATCAAATTTTTGAGTTCATCTAGGGTAATTTGGTGACTAGTATGTGAGACTTGCATTGGAATCTATGCTCATACAGCATTATTATTATTATTATTATTATTATTATTATTATTATTAAATTTGTATACTGCCCTACATCCATAGATCTCACAAATTACAATATGAAAAGAACAAAATGCATAATAAAAATAAGACCAGACCAAATCCAAAATCGTGCTTTTAAAATGCATCGGATGTCAATCAGCCAAAGGCATGGTTGAAGTGGGACAAGTAACTCATTCTCAGTTCTAAGGCTTGACTCCATCATGGGTGGAACAAGTTCTAGCTGCTCAGTCCCACTCTCCAGCTCCGGAGGTACTCAGGGAGCTTGTTGCCTAGTGGCACAAAGGAAGACCAAGGAAGAGGACAGGAAATGCTACCCAAATAATCCTTGTATCCCATGGACACCACATTACTTCCATTCTTCAAGCTACACTTGAATGCGAATGTATTGTATGATGCCTTTGTAAGCCACTGTGAGAATGACTTGGTGCTATAAATCAGAATATAAGTATTCTGATTAAATAAATACTCAAATGTAAAATGGGATAATAGTCATTGACTGATTGCAAAGGGTGGATAAAATAAGAATTTGTTCAAAGATCAGATTTATATATCCAATTGCATAGCATTTTAAAATCATTGTTTTTAAAATGGGCAAGAATACGAGACAAACCCTGCTGGTTCAAACCAAAAAAAAGCCTTTCCAGACCAGTCAATTGCTTCTCGTTGTCCCATGAGATGGGTGTGATGTCAATAGTTCTCCAACAACAAGTACTGCTGGATAACCCCCATTTATAGCCATCACAGCTAGTGATTGACCTATGACAGCAGTTCTCAACCTGTGGGTCCCCAGATGTTGTTGGACTACAACTCCCATCATCCCTGAGCTCTGGCCTTGCTAGCTAGGGGTGATGGGAGTTGTAGTTCAACAACATCTAGGGACCCACAGGTTGAGAAAGGCTGACTATGAGGACACCATTGCCATTGACTTGCTAACGAAAGACCACCCAATCATAACCTGCACCCATGTCCTGTTTGCATTATGTATTTCATTACCCTTGGCATATTTTCAAGTTTATGGCTTTATCAGACTCCTGGTAGAAGGGTGTTTTATCATGTTTTTAATATTCTGTTGGAAGCCACCCAGTCAGATGTGTGGCATACGATGATGATGATGTCCTCTAGAAGGCCTTTGTGAAAATGGTCTCAGACCTATCTTCAAGCCACCCTAGCCCTTATAACACACCCCAAAAGCCCATCCACGAACACTCCATCCCTGAAGTCCATTTGTAACCTACTCTGGAGTTCTGGGAGATCAAATTTGGTTTATTCTGGAGTCCAGCAAAAAGCACTGACCAGTGGGAGATCCCAGTATTTGCATAGCTCTTTCCCCAATCTGCTGCCATTGATTTTGACTTTGGGGTAGGGCATAAGATGCTGGCAATCCCAAAACTTCTTTGGGATCAAAACAAGGCGAACATCTTGAAAGCAAAGATACGCACCACTCCTTTGAAGTCTTTTTCTTGTGGACTTGATTGAGTGAGATAACTAAGCTGATATAGCATCTAGGGGCTAATTCTCTCCTTTCCAAGTCCATCTCTAAAGAATACAGCTTGGCCAAGATCCCTCCCTGATACTTGAATCAGAATGGATTTTGGGATCTCCAATAAGACTTTTATCTGACACTTGCCCGAAGTGCTATATTTTAGAAGGAAGGTCTCCCATCCTGTATTACAACACCAGCTTCCAGCATTGCTCAGTGCGAGGTCTACATGCTTTCCATAAAGATTCTATAAAACTCTATGAGCCGAGGAGATTTTATTACGGCTCTTTAGAAGTAAAAGGAATGATCCTCTCCCCAGGCAGCTAGAGTTTATCCTCAAGGAATGTTCTCTACAAATTCTGAGGCAAATTCTCATCTCAGCCTTGGTCCTTTGTTTCTCTTGGTCTTCCGTGTCGCGATTACAGGAACCCCTTTCAGAGCAACGGGACCTATGATTCCTTTCCCACCTCTCTTGCCCCAATAGGCATTGATTACATTTTAGATCAATGAAAGGTTCAGTCTGGCTATACAAGGAACGCTGCAGCATTTACCACCACATCAGAGAAAGCACTTGAGAGTGATAAACATTGGTGGGATGTGTTTGGATCTGTTGTCAGATGGCATTATTGAGAAACTGTGGGAGGAAGTAACTGCCTCCCATGTGTGACTTCTTGTTAACTGAGCTGGAGAAGGAATACAAGAAAACAGTCATGATTTCTTTATTCCCACATTGAATAATGCATACTTGTAAGAACCTATGTAAGGATGAAATTTTCTCCCCCAAAAAGGTGATTTTGAGCTGATCACCACAGAATTTCTTTATAATTACCACCCTGCTCTTTGATCTAACCTTCATATTGAACATGATGTGTCTGCAGATCTATACGCACATGTTTGGGAATAAGTCTTATTGAATTCAGTGAGGCTTATTTTTAAGCAGCCATGTATAGGCTTGTATTATAAATTCTGTGTCTCAAGGAAGGAGAGCTCATGGGAGGTTGATTGTTTAGGGGGCATTTCTAAGCAGGTTAGTTGAGCAGAAACATTCAGGGCAACCAGAATCCAAACTGTGGTCCAGATCTCAGAGAACAATTGCAAAGGAAGTTACGGAATCAGCCTACAAACAAGGACGATCAGAAAATTCTTTTTGGGACCTTGTACAGATCACTTGGAACTCATCACTTGTTCCAACAGAATCTGCTTTTCAACTGAGCCCATTCCTGGTATGAGCCAGTCGTTTGTGGAATAGTAATAGTAAATCCATAGAAATTGTTTTATTATTTTTAGAGTTTTGTAGGGGTGGCCAATGAGCAGCAATGATGGGAAATGTGGTCCAACACCTTCTGGAGGGCACAGGTTAGCCCCTGTGAATTACCTTCACCTTAAGTGTGCAGGAAGCAGGAAGATTGGAACCCTGAAGTGCTTGAAGTGACTTTCTCCTCCCAGAGACTTAAAAAAAGAAAAAAAGTTTAATAAAACATGCTTCGCCTTGAAAGGCACATGCTGCTGCCATTCATGCATTGGAGGTGCTGCTGCTGGTGAAATCAGCATGTAAGCAGTGTACTTGCATTCATTATTGCGAATGGGGTTAGGTGTCCCTCCAAGCAAGAAGGTTGAAAGACATAATGCTTTGCAAATGGCTGGATATTGCTGGAGATGCCATTTTCATAATGAAAATACCATTACATTTTTATGTTCTTCACAATACAGAAGCTCAACGGGCAGCTGTTAGCCCTCCCTCTCTCCCCAGCATCGATTAGCCTCCCTCGTTGCTTTCCTAAGGGAAGGCGATTCAGCTTTGCTCTGTCTGAAATTTGCAAAACAGAAGCGAAACCACAAACATATGCTAAAGTAAACATGCATGAATGTAACAGCCTGGGATTCCTTCCAGGGCTGGAAGAAGCTCCCTCCAAGCATGACATGCTGATTGGACTGATAGTTGAAACACTGGGGATGGAATAGCATCCTCCATGACACTTGAGGGCAAGAGAGTAGCATAAGGTATGCAGGGCTGGCTACTGCTGGTGCATCTGCATCAGCCCGACCTTGCCCCACCACTCCTGTCCATCTCAGGAAGCAGAAACAGCAACACTGTCAGGAGATCAGCAATATGGCCCCAACCCATTGTGTCAGTTGCTGTGGGCACCATGGCTGGGAAAGGTCTCTTCCCAGCCAATCCCATAGCCCCAGTGGTAAAGGTAAAGGATCCCTGGTGTCAGGATGCTGTCAGCAGCTCCCAGCTGGTTGCCCAGGAAAGTATAAAGACAAGGAAAAGTTTCTTACAGTCCTTTTTTATTTCAGTCTTTACAGAGAGAGGCTATAGATTCCAACCGCTTGGATAATGGCATTGTCCCGAGTGAATCACCACCCTCCGTCTCTCCCATTTCCTCATTCGTCACTTCTACGGGTGCTACTAAGTGCCCTCTGTCTTTGAGCGCTTTGCTCTCCTACTTTTAAGACTCACCAGGTTCTGGGAGATTGAGAGTGGGGATTGCTTTCTAATGACAATATGTCAGCTAGGTGTTGCTCTGGCTCTCCCATGATTTCCCAACTTTCTCCCTCATCTACCTGTGAGTTGCGACCTCTGTCAAACCAGTGTTGTAAAACTATACTATCTTCCTCTTCCTCCCAGGAAGGATTAGGATAGGGAGGCAGTCTCACTATTCCTCCTCTGCCCAGTCTCTGGATGGTTAAATCCAGTCAAAGGCAACTATGGGGTGTGGCGCTCATCTCGCTTCAGGCTGAGGGAGCTGCCATTTGTCTGCAAAAAGCTTTCCAGGTCATTTGGCCAGCATTACTAAACCGCTTCTGGTGCAACAGGACACTGTGACGAGTGATAGAGTGCACAGAAACACTGTTTACCTTCTCACCACAGTGGTACCTATTTATCTACTTGCACCAAAACAAAAGCATGATGTAACACCATTGAACTCAGTATTTCCCAGGCTGCCCCTAATTTGTTAGCTGCTGTTGACCAAATGTTATTGGGTAGACAGGTAAGGATTGAGATCAGCCATACATCTCCTGCAACATTTGGTCAAAAAGATTTGGTAAATAAACGTGTCCTTGCTCAGTAATTCTATGAACTGTCATAGTCTTCAGAATATGGACCCAGCAGAGCATGGACCCAGCAGAGAGGAAAAAGTGCAAAGGCTTTTGTGCTTGATTGTCATCTGCATGTTGCTGTTCCCTTGCATGGTTACTAGGTGATGGAAAACAGCCAAAAATGATGACTCAGTAATTACAATCAGGGATGCCTTGCAGTGGTTAATGCAGATCTCCCTGTGTTGCCTTTTAGCAAGATCTACTATTCCCTGTGCACATATCTGGGGAAATGATTTGTCGTGCTCCAGTATCTTCTTTCAGAGTGACTCAAATTGTGTTTTCCATGAAGTTCCACTGTATGTAACAGAGCTGTATGTAACAGACCTTGACCACCATTCTCTGGTTATTCAGTGTTCCCAAATGATTTGCTTTGAAGAAACCAGTGATTAAAAAGCTCCCCTTTCATGCTGATTGGGCAGCTCCAGCATGCAGAAAGACATCTGCAGAAATAGCAATAGGTGTTTGACTCCCTGCACAACTCCTGACCATTACTCTACTGTCTCCAATAGAAGAAAAATGTTTACGTGGACTGAGTCAGTACTGACTCCTTTACTTGTTCCATTCCTGTTCATTATAAATCGCACAGACCCTTTACACCTGAGGCTCTATATTGGGTCAACTGCTTATCCAGGCCAGCCTTCAAATTGTCATGCAATGCATCACTATCCCTATTTTGTCCTTGATCTTTTCCTTCCATATTTCCTCTGCTGCGCCACTGCTGTGTTCCAGGAATTGTAATGCACACAACAGCTCAATTTGTAATGTCATTTCCTGCATTTTGACCATCTTGCTGCTTTAGAAGCTGTGACGGACAGCAGAGCCAGACCAGAGTCTGGTGATGCAGTCCCCCTGGAATTCCACCAGAGTGCTGGAGCCTCTCTTTGTTTGGCTACAGAGTCAGCTAGCCACAGAGGAGGGAAGAACAGCACTTTGGGGGGGGGGGATAATAAAAGGAGCAGTTTCTGAAGGAAGATGTTAGATAGGGCTGGATTTATGATGAGAGATAGGGCTGGATTTGAGAAGAGGGATAGGATCTGATTTGAGGTGTTTGACAGGTTTCAGGTTGGGAGATAGGGAGTGAGATAGGGAGAACTGGTTCTGAGTTAAGTTAAACATACACACTGAAGAGACCAGTGGGTTGTTTTTTTTCTGGGGGGGGGGCGCAGGGGTACGCATACCCCTAAACGTTTTCTGAATCTTTGTACTTCAGTCCATTTACTGTATTTATTTCCCCCGATCTGAACTATAAAATGGTGATTTTCTTGAGTCAAAATGAGAGTACCCCTAAACATTTTTTTTGGGGGGGGAAGCACTGGAGGAGACTATCCATAGTGAGAGGACAGAGTCTTGCAGCTTGGATGGGGAGACCAGGTTGAGGGTCTGGGAAAGGTATACAGACAGGAATCTCCTGGGAGGGCTGTGTCTGAGCCAGTAGAGGTAGATCTTGTGGGAATACAGGCTACTTGGGTGTCAGTATAGCTAGGAGGGGAGAGTTTTTCTAGGCACTGAAGACTCCCAACCCAGTACAAGGGGTGAGGTGATCCCCTAGTTCTGTTATACCCAGTGCTTTTTTTTCTTTAAAAAATGTTTAGGAGTACTCTCATTTTCCTACTCATATTGAGGCCAAACTTAGATTCACGATATGTTTAGGGGTATGCATACCCCCGCGTACCCCCAGAAAAAAGCACTGGTTAAATCCCTCAGGTGTGGGATTGTTATGACAGTGGGTAACTGAGGGAAAGTGTCCCTCGCTCATGAACCAAAGTATTAAACTGTGAAGGAAGCAGTATGGTGTTGAGAGTATTGAATTGCAATATCAAAGTGACAGAAACTGAGTTGAGCATTTTACCATCTACTCTGGAAACCTGAATATTTATCTACCTGCAATGTACCAACTGATTTTTAGTAGCTGAAGTTTAAAAAGAGTTGTGCCTATAATATTTTGTTTAAGCCTGAGACATTTTAGAGTTAGTTAAAGTAAACAAGTTAACTTCTACCTGAAAGAACGCATTTCTTTACCCACTTTGTTTCATAAACTTCCTTTTGTTTGATAAAACTTTTCTTGTTTCTTTGATCAACTCTAGTCTTAGACTATATTATTAAGTTTCCCCTCACACAAGTCCCCCACTAGATAATCTGTGGTAAATTGTAGAAATGTGTATAATTTGGTGTATCGTGAATTGTGTGCACTATATTTAATTGAAGGCAGTTAGCGGGAGTGGATCTGTCACATTATTAATGGGTGGTATTAATCGGGCAGATTCTCTACAGAAGCATTTTCAGTACCACATCGGGGCTCTCCTGTACATTATTACAAAGCACACTAATGCATGGTAAGGGGGTGCAATTACATTGCCTGGCAAAACCATCAGCCAAGATTTGCTTGTGAAATGTGTTAAAGTGATCCACAATATAAGCAAAATGTACGTTGAAGTGTGTAGGAGTCAACCATGTGCAACGCTCAGCATGCTAAGATCCAGTTGCTAATCTGCTTAGGCTGGTGCCAATTAAAGATCATGCCTCTTATCTCCTGTCAGCCACGGTTAGAAAAGAGCTCCCTTAAGTATTTATATGTTCTTTTCCTTGCCACCGGGTATTTATTTATTTATCTTTCATTTATTTAAATGGAAAATGTATAAACTTACCAAAAGTTTCAAGGGCTTAGTTTAGAGCCCCATATTCACTGTGATCCAGGCATGGCATCCATGTATATGCAAGGAGCCTGATTTGCTCTAGTAGAGAAAGCAGTTCTGTGTGCATTAAAGCAGAGCCAGGGAACCTCAGGCCTGGGTAGTGAATGTGGCCCTTGGGCCTCTCTCTCTCTCTCTCTCTCTCTCTCTCTGGCCCTTGTGAGTTTCCCCAGGCTATGCCCCTCACTGGGACAACTTTGCCCACCCCAAGCCAATTGATTTGCCTGGCTGAAAAGGGCCGTTGAAGTCTGATCACGAGTCTTTGCTGGATGGAGGAAAGAGAGTGGTGTGTGTAGGAACGAGCCTACTGTACAAAGTTAAAATTCACATTCATTGATTCGTCATTGTTTTGCTTCCAGACTGGTCCACGTAGAATCATATAATGATAGAATTGGACGCAGTGCTATTTTTCTAGAGAAAGTGGTTCCATAACTGACCATGAACGCCTCCCCCGTTCTCCTAGAATGGCAATGGTACCCACCTGAGAGGTGCTGGAATTGAGTTCTGACAAGTTCCGGCTGGAAAAAGCCCCAAAGGTCATATACTGCAGGCCCCTGCAATGCAGGAATACAGTGGTACCTCGGGTTAAGAACTTAATTCATTCCGCAGGTCCGTTCTTAACCTGAAACTGTTTTTAACCTGAAGCACCACTTTAGCTAATGGGGCCTCCTACTGCTGCCGCGCCACCGGAGCACAATTTCTGTTCTCATCCTGAAGCAAAGTACTTAACCCGAGGTACTATTTCTGGGTTAGCGGAGTCTGTAACCTGAAGTGTATGTAACCTGAAGCGTATGTAACCTGAGGTGTATGTAACCCGAGGTATCACTATACTGGCATGTGGAGCTTGGAAGTTATTCACAAGGGAACGTGGCCCTCAGACTGGAAAAGGGATGGATGGCTGCTAGCCACAATTGCTATGTTCTACCTTCACTTCCAGAGGCATTGCGCTCAGTTGGTAGAACATGAGGCTCTTGATCTTAGGGTCTTGGTTCAAGCCCCACATTGTGCAAAAGATTCCTGCATTGCAGGCGGTTGGACTAGATGACCCTCGTGGTCCCTTCCAACAGTACAGTTCTATGATCTGTGATAACCAAACCCCATAACCAAACTCTGAATACTAGTAGCTGGAAACCATAGGAGGGGAGAGTGCTCTTCCACTTGGGTCCTGCTTGCAGGCTTCCCATAAACATCTGGTTGACCACTGTGGCTGGACTAGATGGACCACTGGCCTCATTCAACAGGCTCACCTTAGGAATGTGTGGAGTTGCATCCTCAACTAACAATGAATGGGGAAGTCCTTGCACAAGCCCTGGAATGCTCATCAAATTGCTGATTTTGTGCAACGTGTGTTCCCCCCTCTCCGTTGTCAATGTCAGAATGGAATAGCTTTGACAAACTCAGCACATTTTCCTTTTAGGCAACAGAGATAACCACAGAGGACAATAATTTGATTCATTTGCTCGGCAGAGTACTAAGTCATTCAAACTAGCAGGGAAGAGGGACCCCAAACAACTGTAGTTCACACTCATGAGTTACCAGAAAATAGCAATGTAAATATATGTTAGGTTCTTCCGTGAAAGATGCCTTGCTTTCCTTCAGGAGATTTATCTGCCAAGAGAGGAACCTTTGTGGACTGTTTGTTTGGAACCTGAAACACAAAATAGAGGCTAGTAAATACAACCCACTGGTGTGGAAAGATGGGCTTTGGGAGTCATTCAAAATATAAATCCTCCAGAATTTTACAGTGATGTTCTGCTGGCAGGTTTTTAAGTTCCCTGATTTAAAACAAATTCCTTCTTGCCATTGTCACCTCCCGCTATATCCAGGCATATCTGCCCATTGTTGGAGGGCTGTTAAGTGATGTAAATCAACAGACTGGTTCTTTCAGCTCCGTTCCAACCCAGTCATATATTTCTGCTGCTGCAACCAATATGCCCAATAAATGCAGCACTGTTGAAGATGGAAATCTAGCTGTGAAATCTGCTCCTTGGGCAATAAATACCAATAAAAAAGAAGCTTCAGTGTTGTTAAAATTTGCACAGTGCCTACACAGGCCTCTCTCCTTGTACAGACAGTGCTTTGCACGCTACAGAGTTCCAGACATTGGACATTAAATTGGTGTAAAATCCTCATAGGCCTTTTAATACCTTCCTAATTATTTTCATCTAACTGATATTAAAGACCCCCAATTGTACCTGGAAAGGCCTGCTAGCCTTTCAAAGGAAAACCTTCGTTAGTTTGAACTCTAGAAAGGGATGCAAATGGGGTTTTACACATTAAAATTCTGTTTCCCCCAGCAATTTAGGGGTGGGAGTGAGGGAACACAAATTAATAACACCATGCTGTCAGGGGCTTAGTTTTTTTTCAGTGTTGCTTATATAATGTGTTATTTCTCCTGTGCAGTGCCCCTGCCCCAGTAGCTTCAGTTACTTCTCTACCTTTGTGCATTGGAGAACTGAGTCCACCCCCCCCAGGCATGCAGACACAGATTATGTGCAAAACAGTGATTGTTGTTAACTTCACATTCACCCAAACATAGCTCGGAGTGCTTTATATGTTTTTATTCACAGCTCATTCAATGTACTGGAAGTTAGAAGAAGACCCAGGAAGGCTTAGGCTTTAAAAAATAAAAATAAAATGTCTGGGTTGTAAGAGAGGAAGGATTTCTTATATGGAAACTGGAAGAGGAATGAGCATTGTTTTCTAATTTATACCTTCTGGAGGAACATGGCTCAATGTTAGCTAGGGAAGTAAGAAGGCATTCTTTCCCTTTTAGTCCTTCATTCATTCCACTCAGCTCTGTTTCCATTCCACTGCAGTTCATCTCCTGCCCCAAACCCCATCATTCAACTTGCGGTCTGCTTTGCTGAAATTATGTGCCTTACATAGTAAATTGCATACATTATGTAATTTATATTGTCATTACACTAACCCACCCTGTTCAATTCAATGCAAATGGGGGAGGGGAGTAATCCGTTAGGTATCGTATGCAAAGTGAAAGCAAGAAATGCTTATTGTATCTGCTGGGTTGATTTCCATTCTGGACTTGGAACAAATGAGCAAACACCAGCAATCTCCATTCCTGTTTCTGTTTTCATTGGAACTCTCCTACATTCACCTAGTGGTGGAACATACCTGTGGTCTTCAGAAGCCCCAAGCTTAGCCCCTAGTATCTCCCAGGGATCTGGCAGCAAGTGATGTGAAAGACGTCTGCCTCACAGCACACTCCTATGCCGCTTCAACTCTCCTCAGCCCCAGCCAACATGACCAATGGTCAAGGATGACCAGCAACATCTGCAAAACCATAGGTTTCCCACCTCTGGTTTGAAGCCTAAGGCTCTGGATAAATGCTACCAGCTGGAGTGGGGAATAACGGGATATGTGGACAAATACTGTGACCTGCTATAAGACCCATGTCCTGCTTGTGGGTTTCTCAACAGCAACTGTTTGGCCACTGTGAGAACACGAAGCTGAACTGGATGGGTCTGTGGCTTGACGTAGCAGGGCTATTCTAATGCTCTTATGTTCCGTAAGGTGAAAGTAAGTGCCATTGATTTTCAATGGCACTTAACTGCATCAAAGTGTGGAGCAGGACAATGAATGGTGAATCTTCATGAGAACACTCAACTTTCTAAATATAACATTTGCCTCTGACTCACTACTCTTCATCTTCCTTCCCAATCACCCTTGTGTATATACATTGGCAAAGCTAGGATTGCCCTTTTTGAATCTGAAAGCTTATGTCAGATTGCCAACTTTTGGGGGTGTGCATGGGCATATTTGCAAACTGGAGAAATTGTCATGGGTACCATGAACCCCCTCAAATTGCTTCAGAGTATGTTGGGGGGGGGAGGGACTGCTTGCACTACAGAATGTTTGTAGTAGTGTGACACTGAATCCCCCCCCCCAAAGGTATTTGCAACTAGGTTCAGGTGGGAGGGGGAAGGGTTTGCATCCCCCCCCCAAGTCAAATGTGGGGAAGGGGGAGGATCTTTCTGGAGAGCTGGGGAAGCAAGTGGTAACCCCACACAAGTGACAATATCCAAGATCACCTCTCCCTACAACCATTAGGCTTTGCGGGGGGGGGGGGGGTTAGTCTCCTTTTGTAGTCAATAGAAGACTTCCAGTTGTGAAGATGGGGCATTTTGGGGCATGGGGAGGTAAGAGTTGATTGATCATCATCCCCTGTGAAAACACCCCCTTTGCTACTATTGACTACAATAAAAGGCTCCCCCCCCACACACCTAATAGTTCATGTGGTCCCTCTCATCCATTTTCCACTGTAATCAGGCTTTAAATAAGCCAATTGGTTAGCGACATATGCAGAGCACCACACTGGCTACCTCTGTGCTTAGTGAATAATGGCAATATTTGCAGCAATGATAAGATTTGCTTTATATATCTGTACTGTTTGGAAGCAACCTGATCTGTTTCAGAACTGCTCTGTGTTGTTACCATTCAGTTTGTTATTCAGTTCTGAATCTGGTCTGCCAAATGGGAAGCTCTAGTTTGCCCCCGCTTACTATAATGTGGACTCTAAAAATGGCAATAACTCCCCCCCCCCACTTTTCATATACCGGTAAGTGGATGAGATTTGCAGGCAAAGGAGCCAAATTTCTGGGAATTCTATCCAGAGGCTTTTGTGCAGGGAGGCTTTTACTATTACTATTACTACTACTACTACTACTACTACTACTACTATTATTATTTTTTATTATTATTATTATTATTATTATTATTATTATTATTATTATTATTATTATCTCAACTTTTTTCCTGTGAGAAATGGATGCAAATTGCAATCTTGCTTGCCCCATCTGAGGGGATGAAGCCTACCAAAGTTCAGAAAGATAAGTACAGAACTTATTCTGCAAAGGAAGACTTTGCCATTTGCAAGAGGGGAAATGGAGGGATACGAAACCTGCCAAACATCATACAACAAAAATGATTCTCCTTTTTTTTTTCAATCTGGAAAAGTCACCAACCAAGTACTCTACTCTATTCTTTATGCCCAATATTTTAGTGAAAAGTGAAAATAAAATACAAAAATGTAATACAGTGGTACCTCAGGTTAAGAACGTTCTGGAGGTCCATTCTTAACCTGAAACTGTTATTAACCTGAGGTACCACTTTAGCTAATGGGGTCTCCCACTGCTGCCGCACCGCCACTATGCAATTTCTGTTCTCATCCTGAAGCACAGTTCTTAACCCGAGGTACTATTTCAGGGTTAGCAGAGTCTGTAACCTGAAGCGTCTGTAACCTGAAGCATCTGTAACCCGAGGTACCACTGTATAGTTGAACTATGAAACTCACTCATATAGGAGGCAGTGTTGGCCCCCAAGCTAGATGGGTCAAAACAGAATTGGTCAAATTCATGGATTAGAGAGCTTTCCATGTTCTGCTTCTACACTGGTAGGCAATAATGCTTCTGAATCCCAGATGCTGGAAACCACAGGAGAAGAGAGTGCTCTTGTGCTTGAATCGTGCTTGCTGGTTTCCCACTGGCATCTGGGTGGCCATTGTGAGAACTGGATGCTGGCCTAAGTGGGCCCTTGGCCTCATCCACTAGAACTCTTTTTATGTTCTTTAGAATGTATGGGAAATTGCCTTGCAAGAGTGTTTATATTAGGGAAAACTGCTAAAGGAAAATGTGTCCATTAGGAGAAATTAGCACAACAATGCTGATGAATTTTCACAAGGACTCACTTTTTTATCTATTCTTTTCTTTTAAAATTGCAAACTGATGAAGATATGTGGAGAACTGAACTTAAGGTTGGAGAATGAGAAACTGCGACAAACCACAACCTGACAGATTCAGCCACCCCTAACTGGGCATGACCAAGGAACTGGGCTTCATCCCAGATCCACCACAAATTGCTAGATTTCATCCATTAGCTAAACCACTTTTGGCAATAACTCTAGGCCTTTCACAAATACAAGAGCACCTGTGGTTGTCAGTAGCTGGCAAGCCTAATATAAGTCCCTGTAGCCTGGAGAGGGGAATAGGGGGTCTCAGTTGTTGTTTTCATACTGAACTTAAAAATTCTCCCATGTTTTCCTCTGACCTTTTTTTGGAGCATTCAATTCTATGCTGTTACTGATTTCTTGTGATAGAACACTGGAAAAGGGGGCAGGGGAGGCAATTTTGATAGAATTGTACATAGGATTCTCTCAATGTACATTTTGTGCAGTGTTTCACTGTTGCACACATACGCTCCTGAACACGAGTAAAATGTCATAAAAAATGTTGGTAGAAGCATGCCTGCAATCACTTCAGTTGCCTTTCTCTGAGGCTTGTCGGTGCATCCATGCCTCTTAGAAATGTAGAAAGTGGGGAGGACACAAAGGGCATAGAGGAACTAAAATCTGTTCTTTCTCAGTGCTCTCTACAAAATGCCACTTTGAAAACAAACCATGTGATTTGGAATTCCAGAATTCAGGCATTCAGATGAGAAAGTTTCAGAAGCATCACTACTATGCTGGGACAGTTGTGTAAAGTGCAATGCAGGAACAGTGCCACCAGAACCTTTCCCACTTTGGATAAATGCAATGGGAAGCTGTGCTCGCGCTGGCTTTTAAAGCTGAAATCAGGATACCTTAGTATGATGCAATCCTTCTCATGTAAATGCATTTCCAGCTTGATTTCGCCTCTGTATTTTATAGTGTGCATGAGATTTTAGATGCCCTTGTTCCAGAATCAAGGGCAGAGAGCAGGCCTGCATGATTAAACCTTGCTTAATGTTTGAAACGGAATGGCCTTGTGAGCATATATCAGGTGCAGAAATGTCTTGGGAGGATACACTCATTTGTTGCTTCTCCAGTACCCTTTGTATAAAATATACATCAGTCAATCAGACCAATTGAGTAACACGAGGAGAACATTTCTCCTCCCCACTCCCCCCCCCCAACAATCAATATTTCTTCTCTGAAAATAAAATGGCTTGTCCTCCTTAGCATTATAAAACTGCAGGATAATCATGTCTGTGCAAGAATTTGACTCTGCATCTAATGGTGCTGCATAAAAAATCAAAATCCATTGATCAGCCAGATCTAGCAATGGTGGTTTTTTGTTTGTTTACATGCAGCTGATACTTTGAATGTATGGGATGGCTGTTCTATACCTGGAAGCTCCCACTGGTGTTCTTGGGAGCAGGAGTTGGAGAAGAAGCTCATATAGACCAAAGATGAGATCTGCAGGTGTAATTCCAAAGGTGGAGAGTCTTGTGCCTGTAGAACTATTCACAATGGCACTGCTGCCATTTGAAAGACAACATCAGAGAGTTCTTATTGCTGCCTTGTGGGGTTTTATTTTTGTTTTGCTTTGTCTGGATTGCAACACCATTGTTGTTGTTGTTTAGTCGTTTAGTTGTGTCCGACTCTTCGTGACCCCATGGACCAGAGCACGCCAGGCACTCCTGTCTTCCACCGCCTCCTGCAGTTTGGTCAGACTCATGTTCATAGCTTCGAGAACACTGTCCAACCGTCTCATCCTCTGTCGTCCCCTTCTCCTTGTGCCCTCCATCTTTCCCAACATCAGGGTCTTTTCCAGGGAGTCTTCTCTGTTTCATGAGGTGGCCAAAGTATTGGAGCCTCAGCTTCACGATCTGTCCTTCCAGTGAGCACTCAGGGCTGATTTCCTTAAGAATGGATACGTTGGATCTTCTCACAGTCCATGGGACTCTCAAGAGTCTCCTCCAGCACCATAATTCAAAAGCATCAATTCTTCGGCGATCAGCCTTCTTTATGGTCCAGCTCTCACTTCCATACATCACTACTGGGAAAACCATGGCTTTAACTATACGGACCTTTGTTGGCAAGGTGATGTCTCTGCTTTTTAAGATGCTGTCTAGGTTTGCCATCACCTTTCTCCCAAGGAGCAGGCATCTTTTAATTTCGTGACTGCTGTCACCATCTGCAGTGATCGCAACACCATTAGATTAGCCAATAGGATGTAGATTGAGTGTGTGTTCATGACTGTGTAGACATCCCACACTGCTTGCAGAGCAAAAGGATCGCTGGACTGAGAGAAGGTGGTTTTGATCCAGCAGGGTGCTACTTCCTTTGGAAGCAGCTCCCCTGCACACAAGGAAATGGCTCACCAGGGGTGCCAACTTGAATAAAATAGGGGGGCAGGTAAATTCCAATCTGCAAAATCAATCACAAGGCACCATTTGAATGGCAATGCTCATCAACTTTGCCCACACCCCTTCAAATATTTTATTGCTGGCCCCAAGGAGTTGGCTCCTATGAAGCTCACTTAAGGGAACGGAAACCAGCACCCTGCAGAATCTAATCTTCCATCTCATCAGCTGGAAAGCAGGGGGATTTGATACTGTGAGATGCTGTTCCTTCACTAGAAGCAAGGATTTGATCCTGTGTGTTGCTGCTTCCTCGTGGGCAGCTTCACTGTCACTCAGAAGGAGCAGCAACTGACAAGATCGAATCTGCTTACCAGCTGAGAACTTGGGAAAGGTGCATAAGTCAAATTCCAGCTGAACTAGGTGCCAGATTCAGAACCCACCACAGGCCTGAATCATGATGAATGCTGACTATTGTTATTGTTTGAACTTGACTATTGTAATTGCTTGAACTGTTGCACATTTTTGCATGGGGAAGGAAATAGTGTATCTACCATGCAGGCATGCTCTCACATGAAGTGGTCATGACATGTGCACATGAGTGCCTGATCCATGTTCTTTCCCCTTCCTTTTGCAGGAGAAACATCAGACAAGGTCATTAATGCTTAGAGATGCATAGATCAGTCTGTTTCTGGCCCATGTCCATTTTGCATGTGCTCATCCATAAATTTGTTCCATCCTGTTCCTGCATCAATCTGCAATTTTTAATTTTTTTTTAAAGAAACAGGAGGAGAATGCTTTATTGTTGGATGGATGCATGGATTGATGGTTATCGAAGCACATTCTGTTTACGCTCTCCATGTGAACAGAAACTCCGGGCACACAAGACTTCCTTACTGCATGGAGAGCCTGAGCACATTTGAAACGTTGCACTGAATGCATGGATCAGCTTAGGGCCAGGGAGGCTAGGAGGTACGGCAGCTCCTACTCCATGCATTGGATATATGAGTGGTTTCAGTGAATTCTGAACCTGCCCCTTCTCACGGCAGACAGACAAGGAAGTAGACAAGGAAGCTCTTACTGAGTCTTTATTCAATATTCACAGAGAGAGGCCTCTGCACGCTGCCTCTTAGGTGAATGGCGTTGGTCCAACTGAGCTCTTCCCCCCTTCCTTCCTAACAACAGCACTTTCCCTTATGGTGGTCGCCAGGGGCTAATTGTCTGAGTCCTTTGCTTTTCCACTTTCAATGCACGCCAGGTTCTCAGAGAAGGGGATCAGAAATGCTCTCCAGTGATAACGTCTCAGCTGGCTGCTCTGCCTCTGTCTCCCCCTTCTCTTCTCCCAACACCTCCCAACTCTTCTGAGCTGTGACCTTCCTCAAACCACTGCTGTAATTCAATACTGCCTTCCTCTTCTCTGGAAAGTTCAGGAGGAAGGGGGCAGTCTCCACCATTCCTCCTCAGTCTTGGCCCCCCTCAGTCCAGTCCCTGGCACAGTCTTAAAAACATGTGTTGATTCAAGAAGGAGAAGAAAATAATGAATTACGTGAGACCAGCAGCAGATGGGTGTAAGAACATAAGGAGGGTGGGATCCTGAATCAGACCAAAGGACCATCTAGTGCAGCATCCTGTTCTCACAGTGGCCAATTAGTTGCCTATAGGAAGCCTGCAAGCAGGACTTGAACGCAGCACCGCTATCCTCACTTGTGATTCCAGCAATTGGGAAATGAGAAGCATATTGCCTCTGGCACTGGGGATGGAACATAGCCATTGTGGCTAATAGCCATTGATAGCCTTATCCTCCATGACACATGGAATAAATTAAAGGATCCTGCCTTGAGGATTGAAAATCAATGTGGCAGTTTCATTAGAGCTGCCATGTGTTAGTGAATACTGAATGTATCATGCCGGAGCAATCAACAGAGAATCCTAACCACTACTTCTAGTCCCTTAGCAACAGCTAACATTAGAGGCTTTGGAAGAAGCTTCAAAAAACTCCCAGAATGCTTCATTTTACAAGTATATGCTTTTTTGCACTTTATATGTATGTATTTTAACATAAATATAACTTTGTCACCGGGAAAAATCGAGGGACCCGAGGCAGAGGAGAATAGGCAGAGTCATGCAGGCACAGCTATTCATGTTCATCAATAGCTATTGTGAAGTTATTGGTCAATCATACTCCAGAGGCTTTCTTTAAAGATATCTAAACTGTGCACGAACAGCAATCTCTGCATTCAGGCTGAATTATGTAAATCAATGCCATTTAGACCAATTTTCTTTCAGTGCGCTGCATTTAAATGTCCGGTGATTCTGCCAAGCGTGGCATTTTCAGGAGGTGCCAGGGTGATGGAAGGAAAACGCATGGGCATAGGTAAGAGATAAGTGGAGTGCCTAGGCAAAGCTCAGTGACAAAATGCCAAGGAAGAAGGGCAGGAAATGCTATAGAACACAGGAACTTTGCCCTTTGTAAAGGGCACAGTTTTCACATGAATCATGTCCAACCCTGAGGACTGGGAAATAGCTTTAAACAATGAAAAGTGAGTTGCTTGGGAATTCAAGTTTTATTCCGGATTTCACACTGCATTTTCATGGAATGTGCTTTATCAAGTCAACTGCACTCCAGGCTCTCCCAGTAATGGGGAATCGGAAGTCCCCCTTTTACAGTTTCCCCCCACTCTGACATGTGGACAGCACAGGGGAGGGGAAGCAAGGACAAAGGTGGCCAGCTCATCCCCACTCTCCCTGCCCATTTGATTCATGGAAACCTGACTGTCCAATTTGCATGCTTTCCCCCACATTATCCCATTTCCTAGTGCTAAGGATGGCTAAAGAATATGCTAAAAGCAAAAATCTGGTGAATAAAATTACCACTAAAATGTAAACAGACAAAGAAGAACTTTCTAACACACAGCTTTGGGAGGTGATCAGCTCTACTTGCGTGAGGCATTTAAGTGAGGCTGGATGGTCATCTGTCTGGGATACTGCAGCTCCATTGTGCAGTACAGATCCTGCACTGAACCATGGGTTGATGACCTCTGAGGTCCCTTAGAGCTCTAATATGTTGTCACTCTAAGCAGAATATAGGAAGCTGTCTTATGCCGAGTCAGATTGTGATTATGGTTACCATGATTATTTGCATTTATATGCCACCTTTCCCTCCAAGGACCTCAAAGTCCTGTACATGGTACTCCCCCTCTGTGTTTAATCCTTACAACAACCCTATGTGGTAGGTTAGGCTGAGGGGGAGTATCTGAACCAAGGTCACCCAATGACCTACATGGCTGAATGGGGATTCGAACCCTGGTCTCCCAGGCTCCAGTCCAACACTCTAGCCACTACACCAAACTGGCTCCGTGTTCAAGCTCTGGGCATTTCCCCAGACAGGTTGGTTTCATTTCTCAGAAAATAAAAGGAAAACAAACGAAAGCTCAGACATTTCACTGTTTGGGAGGCAAAAACACCCCAATTCATCTCATTACTTGGGATCCACACATGCATAAATTCAGGGAATTGTTGGTTTGAACTTTCTGGTGCTTTTGTTACTCATCCTTCAAGGTGGGATTACAGACAGAGTAAGGAACCTGTGGTCCTCTAGCAGTTGTTGTACTCTTAACAAGCATCATCCCTGATCATTAACAATACTAAATGGGTTCTGATGGAAGTTGGAGTTCAGCAACAGATGGAGGTCCACAGATAGAGAGTGAGGACGTCTTTTTCTCAAGTTTTTGCTTAGCAATAATTTAACGTTGCTCGTATGATGGAATTTTGAGCATAACAAGGAGCACAGGGCTGCAGCTTATCCACCCTACTTCCATCCTTCCTATTATACACACTTTGTAAGCTGATGCTGAGAAATGACTGAGATCAGAGAACAGCTGGCACCCAGAAGGTCCTTCTGACCTGGACCAGCTTTTCAGATGAATCCAGTGCTAAATATGGGAAGTTTATAACTTCACAGATGTTTCGGGATTTAAAGTCAGAAAACCTTTAATCAAACGAGTGAGATTGCTTATTTAAACGGCTTATTCCAAGTAAACAAATAAGTATATAAATGTGAGTTGCAATGCCAGTAGCCCCCACGAGAGATTTTTTCCTCTAGCATTTGAGAGTAGATGCCCTGAAAATAGTGAACAGGTGGGAGATACTGAATTTGTTAAGGGAAGCTTGAGGATTTCTCAAAAGCTGGAATCTGCTATTCAAGCCAGGAGGAATTAACAGTAGATTTTCAACTTAATCTGCGGCAGGTTCCAGAGCTGCCCAGCACCCAAACCTCATGCCTGGCACCTGCTAGAGACTTTCATAGAAAACTACAAACTAAAGAAGTGGATGCATACCTGGGTTTATAGGAGACTGGCAACATGATGTAGATCAAGCCTGTTCTACATAAGAAGAGGCCCATCTCATCCACCATTCTGTTCTCACAGTGACCAACCAGATCCTATGGGAAGCCTGCAAGCTGGATCTGAGTGCAACAGCACTCTCACCTCATGTGGTTTCTAGATTCACTGCCTCTAATGGTGGCAATCCCCCTGCTGCCCCATGAATGGTCTTGGGCTGCCTTCTCCAAGCTGGTCCCCTTCCCTTGCCAATGTTTTGAACAACTACCACCATGGGCTGGCTGGGGCTGATGGGAGTTGTAGTGCAAAATACCTGGAGGGCAGCAGGTTAGCAAAGGCTGCTCTGGAGGTAAGAGCCTCTGGTAGGCCTGATCCATACAACACATGGAAGCCGTGATTGTCTCTGCTTTCAAGGCCACACTTTGCTTAGGAACAGAAATCCTCAAACGTCAGATTTGTTTGTGTGCCCTCTATCCGTGGACATTTAATGGGGAAATCACATAACACTCGTACCTTGGAAGTCAGACAGAAACCATTCAGGAAGTCCGTTCGACTTCCAAAATGTTTGAAAACCAAACTGCGGCTTCTGCAATCAAAAGTTGCAGAACCCCCTTGGACATTCAGGTTCTAAAAGAACATTCACAAACCAGAACAATCACTTCCGGGTTTGTGGCGTTCGGGAGCCAAAACATCCGAGTTCCAGGGCATTCAGGATCTAAGGTATGACTGTATTGCTCCTTCAACTGGGAATAGGGGGTGTTCATAGAATTGAAGAGTTGGAAGGGGCCACAAGGATCATCTAGGCCAACTCTCTGCAACGCAGAAATCTTTTTTTGCCCAACGTGGAGCTCAATCCTACAACCATGAAATTAAGAGTCTCGTGCTCTACTGATTGAGCTATCCCACAGGCTTATAGCATTTGTATATTGTTGACTAGACTATTTGGTGCAATGGTGGGGGTTCGCCATACAACCAGTTTGCAATTCACCCCATAGTTACAGCATGCCTGTGTGCTGTGTTGCTCTCTTCAACAAATCTCTGTTCTTATGGCATGGCGATTGCGCTCTGGCCCAACCATTAGAAGCACATGTGCGACAACATAAGATTAAAGGTACTTAGAAAGCCTAGTCTAAACTATTGCTACTAAAAAGAGAGAGAATAAAAACCTGAATGTGTACAACTATTCCCCTTTGCCTCTTTTTTTTAAAAAAAAAAACTTCTGGATTTTTATTATAGTGCAAAATAAAATTACAGAGGCAGAGTTGTAAGTAAAAGAAAATTGTCAGTTCTTACAGTAGCATGAATCATACGAATCATATAAATTTTAAATTTCTAATAATATACTTTTTTAGTCTGTAAGAAAGGATTAATATTATTCAAAATATATACTTATTCCCTAGCTTTTAAGCAGTGCATAAATCACATAAATCACAGCAAGCTTTCCCTATCTTTAATTTCCGTCTTTCCTTGATTTGTAGGATTAAATTAAGGAAAAGCGGTATTTAAAACTTCGATAGATAGCCTTACATCAACAACAAGTAATAAAGTTCATCCAGCTTCCTCTAAATTTCCCTCCTCTTCACTTCCCTTCTTCCCTTCTAAGGCATGATGTTCATTTTGTTCTACATGTGTGTTTCCACCATTTGTCAGTGTTGCACCAATAGCATTGTTTTCAACCTGCAGTTCTTCCCCTTTGAACTCTTCCAGAGGTAGATAAGTTTTATTTCAGGTGCAGCAGAGGAAACTGCTCCTACTTCTGTTGCCTTCCTGCACTAGAGCAATTTTATTTGTTACTGACCAAGGCCTTACAGTGGTGTAGAAAGGTCAGGTGGTACCCGGTGCGAAAAAATTCTTGCCCTCCCCCCATTGAAATTATTAAAAGAAGGAAAAACAGTTGCAAGTGTTATTTTCTGGATTATTTACTTAACATTGTGAGCATAAGAACTTAAAACTATTTTTCCGCGATGGGAATTTCTTATTTTAAAAACACACATTTTTGCCATTTTGTCACCCCCCCTCACTGATGACACCCAGGGCAGCCCACACCCACTGCACCCCCTTCCTACACCACTGAGGCCTTATACTGACCAAAATAAATGATGTCCTGAGTCCAGCTGCTCAGATCTTATCCAATTACCTTTTCCCTAGGTAATCTCTCTCCACCTTCTCCTCATCATAGATAGATGATTGACAGTGCAGTCTAGAGGCCGTAGACAGTATGAAACACTTCAGCTGTACAGATGATGAACCCCTAAGTCTACAAAATAGGTATGAGCTCACAAGGGTGAGCTGGGTGTTGAAACACAGGAAGGAATCTTTATGTTCAGAGTCTGTTTTAAATTCGGGAGCATCTGGACAGCCTGATAACAGCTTTGTATAAAAGAATCAAACGCCTCTAAGAAATTCCACACGCAGGAAATTTCAGATGTATTCCTGAGCAGGAAGCCTGCTATCATCATATCAACAGGCTCACCCCAAGGATTTCTTAGCCAAAGGTGCTGGATTAGCTTTTGATAATCATCTGACCTTTCTGGAGTTTATCTGAACCGAACACCCAAGCCACACTGAGAATCACTAGAAGCTCATTTGAATGCATCGTTCTTCTGCCAAGTTGTAGGCAACCAAAAGCAGAGGTGGAAGTGTGCAGGAAGACACTGTAGCTAGGCAAATCTTTTTTGCTTTTGTGCTGCTATGCGAAGCTGTCTCCTTTATAAAGTACTGAAGGGCAGCAGGCAGAGGAATCAATCAAGCCTCTTGGGTGCCGCCATTACTATCTCTGCTAAGAACTATGGATAATCTTTGGCATGATGGCAATGCATGACTGTCACAAATGCCAAGTCCCTTCATATGTTCTCTTCTTGATCTATAGGGGTCCACATGACAAGGATTAGTAACATAGGGAACTGTCCTGTACCAAGTCAGACCACTGATGCATATACTCCAATAATGTCTACACCAACCTTTCTCAGCCTTGGGTTCTTAGATGTTGTTTGACTACAACTCCCATTATTCCTAGCCAGCATGGACAGTGGTCAGGGATTATGGTCAGCTCAAGATGGCCTTGGGACCCAAGCTTGAGAAAGACTGGTCTACACCGACTGGCAGTGGCTCATCATTTCAAACAGTGGTCTCTCCCAGCCCTATAGGAGATGCTGGAAAATCAACCAGGGGCCTTCTGCATGTGATGTAGGCACCCCACCAGTATACTAGAGATTTACGCAAACTTGGAGGCAATGGTGATGGTACAGGCATCGCACCACACAATCCACATGGATTGTGTGGGGTTGTGTTTTTTTTTTTTACTTTGCTACATCCCATTTCTTCCCCACTCTAGAGCTTTGAAAGAGGAGGGTGGGGATCAGACGTTCTGTATGCACAATGCTTGTCTACAATTTTACCTAATGTGCCCTGTTTTTGCGAAGCAATTTGCACAGCAATGCATTTTATGTTATTTTCATTAATATATGTTATTACCCTAGAATATGCATTTTTACATACATTACTTGACTGGAGAATGGCATTGTAAAATGTGAAAATGATGGGTTCATTTCATTTTGAAAACCGTGGATGAAGTAGGCTTGCTTTTAAATGCTATCACCTCACCACACACTCATTTGCCCGGATTTGCCTTGCCTTCTCCCTGGCTCTCGTCATGACTGCCTTGATAGCAGCCAGATTTTGGAGCCAGCCAGATCAATTCAGTGCCATCCACCCCCCTCTCTTCCTGTATTTTCACTTCCTCTCAAACAGCATCAGGCTTACTGCAGATTAGTGAAGGCACTTTCATCATAATGAAATCTTAAACCAAGATCTTCCTAAATTCCAAGAGAAGCAGCATAACATCAGCGTGCAAAAACCCAAGCTTCACAAAATGGGGTTGTGCTGCTTCTCGTAGAATTTAGGGAGATCTTACTTAAAGATTGCAGGTTGCTTTCGACAACCAGGCTACCCATTGCTGCATTCTGCTTCCCCAGGGTCCCTGAAGCCTGCTCACCCACTTGTCTCCCCTCTGGCGGCGTGGAACCTACATTTCATGGAACCTGATTTCTTGCATTCATTTAGAAGCAGCATTTATAAGCAGCAGAAATTCCCCCTAAGCAGAGTGAGAGAGCTGGTTTTATGCTGACACCAGATTAATTGGAAATGAACTGCTGAGAACAGGACGGCAGAGGATCAAGCTCTTATTTCTGCAGTCTTAGATTAGGCCTGGCATGATAGCCCAGGTCAGGGGCCTGGAGTGGGCCACACAACAGATGTGCCTGAAGGTCCAGTGTGACTTGGAAATGGACATATCCTTTACCTCAAGTAAAATGTGATGGAACCGTCTCAGAGTTTCTGCACATGTTGCAAAACTCCTGTGTAGGCTGTAGAGTAGACTGCTTATCTCTAATAAATTTGCCCAAGATGCTGTGCTTTGGCAGGTTTCCCAAAACTCAGGTGTTAATATAGCAGTTCACCTTTTGGTTCACGGTGTACCAGCCAAATGTTAAAACACAATGGGGAGAAGCCACAGATGATTAGGCATGCCTGCGTTCCATTGAACAAGAAAAGCAACTGCATGATTAAGGACATGGGAAGCTGCCTTATAGTGAGTGAGATTATTGATCCATCAAGCTCTATATTGCCTAAACTAACTGGCAGAAATTCTCTAGGGTTTCAGACCAGGAGTCTGTCCCAGCCCTAGCTGGAGATGCCAGGGACTGAACTTTGGAACCACTTAGCCAGGTTTTTTACATGCTCCATCAGCACAATACATTTAAAGCAGTATCATACCACTTTAAACAGTCATGACTTCCCACAAAGAATCCCGCACATTGCAATTTATTAAGAGTTATGAGAGACCCTCACAGAGCTACAGTTCCTGAACAGTCAGTCCTTTTTTCTAGGGAACTCTGGGAATTGTAGCTTTGCAAGAAGAATAAGGGTCTCTTAAAAACCCCTCTTAAAAATGGATTACAGGATTCTTTGGGGAAAGCCACTATTATTTAAATTGGTATGATGCTGCTTTAGATGTATACTGCAGATGGGGCCCAAACTCGCTAAGTTTAATAGGCCTTAAACCTCCTTGTATTTAGTATCAGCGAGTCAGTAAAGATCTTGGAGGTCCTTTAGTGCAACCTCAATGCAGGATCTTTCTAGTAACAGTAACTTCTGTTTACAGAGTCTCCAATCCAAGAGTATTATTCACAGAGTACAACACTGACTATGTGAATCATGAGTAGGGAAAAATCCCCATAATTTTGGATCATTATGTGACTGGAAAGAGGCACTCTTCTCCCCTGTCTTTCATCTTCTCTCTTCCCTCCCTCCTGCTGCGAGCAGAAACAAACCAGTCTGTTAAATAATATAGTGTTGGAACAACTTGACGATATTTGGGTATGAAGAGGCCCTCAAGATAAAATGGAGACAATGGCAGAAGTGCATTAGGAATGAAGATGCAACCCTTTCCATTTTTTACTATGATAGCAATCTGGAGATGATAGCTTGATTCACTCAGTGCATATGGAAACTTTGCCTCTCCATGGCATTCCAGTTATCTCATAAATATAATTTCAGGGCTGCAGCTGCAAATGTTTCGTGTTTACTTTCCGCTTTGATTGGTTTTAAATGTATGATTTTCTCCTTCCACCACACCTCTCACCAATTTCCTTTTAGAGACACAGAAATGCAAAAAGAAATATAAAGCAGCACTTGCGTTCATGTGGGTGGGGATGGGGGTGGGGTTTTGCTTTCCTGGAGAGTGCTTCAGAGAAGAGGCTAGTTTAATGGTGACACTGGGCCAAAGACTCTCTCTCTCAGGGCTGCAACAGACTGGTGTCTTTTTAAAAAATTGATGCTCACCTGGTGGAAACTCTAGCTCACATGGCCCTTAAATGTAAAATGTATGATGATCTCTGCCAACAATTTTTAGACCATCTATGTATTCCAACATGGAAACCAGAGACAGACGTTATACGCTTCTTATTACAGGAGAGAGACCAGGAGCTCACCAAGGCAGTAGCTAAGTTCCTCTATTTGATTTTTTGTCGCTGAAGTATGCTACAGGATCCTGCCCTTGCTGGAGAGCCACAGAGATGAAATAGATTGCTCGCCTCTTCTTCCCTTTGGCAAATGATTGTAATGTTGAAATGGCGACGAGATCGCACTGGCCTATTTATTCTGAATGTTTGTAAATGATGCCAATAAAGGTTTGATGATGATGATGATTCCCTTTTCTGAGTGGTTCTGTGAAGTTTTCCAAATGTTGCTGCATGATAATTGCCTAGAGGGCCACTCTTGCACTACAGTCCAACAAAACTTTTATAAGTTTATAAAATTATGTGTAGCGTGGAGAAAGTAGATAAAGAAAAGCTTCTCTTCCTCTCTTATACTCCTGGAGTTTGTGGATATTCAGTAAAGCTGAACATTGGAAGGTTCAGGATAGATATAAGAAAATATATCTTCATGCAGGGCTTAGCTAAACCATGGAATTTGTTCCTGTACAAAACAGTGATCACCACCAACTTTTATGACTTTAGAAGAGGATTAAACATATACATGAAGGATAAGGCTGTTGGCTGTGTTCTACCTCCACTGTCTGAAGCAGTAGGCCTCTGCAGACCAGTTTCTGGAAACCAAAGGTGGGCAGAGTGCTCTTGAACTCAGGTCCTGTTTGTAGGCTTCCCACAGGCATCTGTGAGAAAAGGATGCTGACCTTTCTCAATGCCACACATAATTTTATAAACTTGTAAAAGTTTTGTTGGGCTATAGTGCAAGAGTAGCCCTCTAGGCAATTATCATTTGGAAAACTTCACAGAACAACGCACAAAGGGGGACCTACAACCAAAGCACAACCCATGTTCTTATGTTCTTAAAAGTGGGACAAACAACAACCCCGGAACACTTGCAGTATGAAAAGTTACAGGATTCATTCCCATGTACCCAGTGGAAATGAAGCTGTACGTTTGTCCCCAAACCTTTCTATACTGATATAATATTAAGAGTGGGAATGGATCTGAGTATTTTCTCCCTCCTCCCTCTAAAAAAAATGAAAAACTAGTGTGGAAATGTGGAATACTGAAGTTAGGATTGGAAAAATGCAATACTGAAATTAACTGAAATTGACAGATTTGTCATCTCTTTGACTAGTATTACTACAGCCAAACACACACACACACACACACACACACACACACACACACACACACACACAATCCCATGAGAGGCCATGACTGGCCCAAAAGCACCTGGTGATTGCACAAAGGTTCTATGCTTACTCCAGTTCAATATGTTGCCAAAGCGAGCACCAGAAGAGAGAGAGAGGGTTTTGTGTACAAGCCGCAAATAGCAAAACCTTTCTTCCTCTTGTATGCATGTAACAAAGCCCATTTCTTCTGGGACAAGACCTTTCTGCATTAGCTTTGAGGCCTGGAGCACCCCCCCCCCCCCCGACTGTGTGTATTGTGGTTTTACTTGGACTGATCAGTTCCAGTACGTCAGCAAGAAACCAGACCTTTGGGTTCATGTTTGCTTCAGCATCTGAATTTTCCCTGAAAGCGTCTCTAGGAAAAGCTTAGAAACAGCCTGGAGCATTTTAATTATTTCACTGACACTACATGGGAAAGGAAAGCTGGATGTGATATTAGAGGTGAAAGAGCAAAATAATGTTTTATTTTATTTTACTTTATTTTACTTTGGGGTTTCAGGCAATCTCATTGCGTTACTTTTCATTCCATATTACAGATATTTATGGGCACTGGTCTCCATAGAAGATAATGGCCCCAAGGGAGTAGATTAGAAAGTGTTTGGAGTTTTAATCAGGGGTATTCTCAGATAAGAAGGTCACTATTGCTCCATGGAAAGTCCTTGCAGTAATTTCTATGGAAGAAAGGTTTGTGTTTTCTCTGTTTAGGCTCATGCTGACACAATCCGCTACTTCATTTTAATAAGCAGGAACATAGAAAGCTGCCTTATACCAAGAGCAAATCCGTACTATACATTTAAAGCAGTATCACATCAGCTTAAACAGTCAGGACTTCCTCCAAGGAATCATGGGAATTCTAGTTCGTTAAGCTGGTTAGGAGACTCATATTCTCATCAGTTCCTAGACTTCCCTGGGAAGAGGAATCGGTTGTTAAACCACTCTGGGAATAGCATGGGGAATTTGGACAGTTCTTCAAACGTTGAACCTCTGCATATATTTTCGCTTTGGCAATGTGAGCAAAAGAAAGCCACATTCTGTGCTGGAAATGCAGTGGAGTCCATTCTGAAAATGAGAAAGTTGTGGAAATGGGAAGTGTCTCAATAGGCGTTGTTGATGAAGGCTGATGAGTTGAAATTGGTGTGCCCATTGACAGCACATTAGTAGTGCTCTTGATAACTACTATTAACTGGCCGAGGAAGAAATGTTCTTGCAATTTTAAACCAACTAATTTTTCAGCAGGAGCCTACGCATAGCCAAGGCTCTTTTGTGATATGATTATAGACACATGGTGCAGAGGGACTTATACTAGCGTCTATGGGTGCAAAAGGAGGATTTAAATAGTATAAGGCTTCACCCTTTCCCAGCCAGGTTTGATGATGGATGAACAAGGACTTGGGCCAGCCAAAACTGCATTATTTGTAAAAGGGCCAATAGCTCAATGATGTGCTCATACTTTGAAATGTAATTTTCATCTGAGATCCTTCTTTCTGTGCCCCCTCCATGAGAGGTCCAGAGGGTGGCAACATGAAAATTGTTGTTGTTGTTTTTAATGTGGTGGCTTCCTGTTTGTTGAATGCTCTCCCCAGGGAGGCTTGCCTGGTGCCTTCATTACATATGTTCAGGTGCCAGGCAAAAAATGTTTCACTTTAACCATTCTATGCCCTTTTAAATATGTTTGTGGGAGCGGGGCTAATAATAGCACAACAGAAAACCCCTTGCAGACTGGATTACTGCAATGCACTCTCTGCGGGACTGCCCTTGAAGATGACTCAGAAACACCAAAAATTCTAAAATGAGGAACAAAACAATATAAAGGAATCATAAAAATTCAGTTAAAATCTCAATAATAAAACAACAGCAAGCAACAAAATAAATATGACCTCCAAAACAAGAGAATACAGGTAGGCTTTCATCATGCAGCAAAATCCCATTGAGATTGGAGCCATGCATTCTTCTAAGCCGAGGGAGTTCCAGAACTTGGGTGCCACAACAGAGAAAGACCTGCTTTGGTTCCACAGACCATGAACTTCATGCCCCCTTCTTTTTCTACATGTCTGAAGCAAACATAAATAAAATTTAAAAAGATCACCTATCATACACATTGTAGTGGCGCCTGATATGCATATTGATCTCTTTTCTTGTTAAATATAACTCAGTCCTGTATGGAAGTCAGTGGATTCTCATATTGTCACCAACAGTTAATAACCACTTAAGTCTACAACATGAGATTTGGGTGTTGTATTGGTCTTTTATGACCTTTTCCAAATGCCAGGGTTAAATTTTATGATTCATAGATTGTTCATTTTCTAATCCTGCTCCAATAAAAATAAAAAGAGCACTAGGCTATATTTAATCATTCGTAATCTTGTTAGCACACAATGTTATTGTGTAGTGCAGTGTACACTGCCATTGCTTAATATAAGAATGCTAGCAGTGAAACAGTGTCTTTCTAACATGGGTCGTTGGTTTAGTTATAATGTTTCTTAATTTTAACACAAATTCTGACACAGTGTAACTGCAATCAATGACATCCCGAATAAAAGAAAATGGGGTGTTCTTCTTAGTGGTCACTTCTGAGACTATGGGATAGATATATAAGAATGAATTGAGTCCAAAACCTTCACTGTACAGTGCATTTTATGTGCTATTATGAGCCTCATTAATAAGGAAAGGGAGATAATTAAATTTAGCAAAATTGAAGGGATGAATAGAAATAATGCAATAATACAATATGATGTGATTGAAAAGAGGACTTGTAATAGAAGGCTGGGCGGGGTGCACTCCCGTCGTTCTGTCCCAGCGCCTGCCAACCTAGCAGTTCGAAAGCACCTCCGGGTGCAAGTAGATAAATAGGGACCGCTTACCAGCGGGAAGGTAAACGGCGTTTCCGTGTGCGGCTCTGGCTCGCCAGAGTAGCTTCGTCACGCTGGCCACGTGACCCGGAAGTGTCTGCGGACAGCGCTGGCCCCCGGCCTCTTGAGTGAGATGGGCGCACAACCCTAGAGTCTGGCAAGACTGGCCCGAACGGGCAGGGGTACCTTTACCTTTAATAGAAGGCTGAGATATCAGTATAATGCATTGGGGGCCTAGCAGACAGAGAGGAAATAAGTTGCATAACAAAACAAGGTTAGGCATTAATAAATGAGCAAAATAAAGGAAAAATTATAACTTTATGTTACATGTTGTTAGAAGTGACCAGTAAGCGATGAGATGATTATTGTAACAAATGGAACATAGATTTGAATATAAATGTGGAAGTGTGGAAATATTATTGTAATATAGGATAGAGATTGCCCCCTCTGTAAATTGTACGGAAAATCATTTCAAATATCAATGTGGTATTTGACAGCTTAGTGATTGGGCAAGGGGATCTGTCATCTTGTTGTTGAACATCTGGATGTGAGAATCTAGATAGGATGCATTTGTGGTGGAAGCACCCAGAAATCCAAAAGTTTTGGAAGGAAGTGGTGAAAAGGAATTTGAGAAAGATGCAAATTACACATGAACCTTTGGTACTGCTACATTGTTTCTTTAAAAAGCATTTCCTTACATTACGGCTTTTGCTCTAAAAATCAAGCTCAGTTTGCATCCAAACATATAAATTGGCATGTGGAAATTTATGGTTTTGGGATCGGCTAATTACCCCAGTCATTTAAGAAACCAGCAGTACCCATTCATGGAGGAGGCAGCCATCAGTGGCTACTATGCTCTGCCACCACCGTTGGAGACAGCAATGCTTCTGAAAACCAGTTGCTGGAAACCACAGGAGGAGTTACTGCTCTTGTGCTTGGATCCTGCTTAAGGAGTTTCCCACAAGCATCCAGTTGGCTGCTATGAGAACAGGATGCTGGAACAGATGGGCCATTGACCTGACCTAGAGGGCTATTCTTATACAGGGCTTTATTTTTCCAGCCAGAGCTCATCGGAACTCAGTTCCGGCACCTCTCAGGTGGGTGCCATTGCCATTATAAGAGAACATGGGAGGTGTTCATGGTGAGTTCTCTGCACCACTTTTTCTGGAAAAATAGCACTGCTTATGTCGCATACCCATCCTTATGTGTGTACACACTCACACTATTTTCTTCTCTACCTACATATATTGAATTCATGAAGTGGGGGAAAGGATGGCTTGTCTACATCTCACAGAATAGACATGTTCAACCAGTCGACTGTGGTTGACAGGTAGATTCCCGGGGTGTTCCTGGTTGATCATGGGATTAAATGAAGTGGGCAAGGAATGTCATCTCCACCCTCCCCCATAAAAGCTCAACAACTCTGGGCAACCCAATCCACGCACACTCCTCCTTCCTCCAATGACAATGGGTAGATCACTTCCAGTTTTTTTATACTGGGAGTAATAATAATAATAATAATAATAATAATAATAATAATAATAATATCCCGCCCTCCCCAGCCGAAGCTGGGCTCAGGGCGGCTAACAACAATAAAATAAGACAACATATTAAAATCATTTCATTAAAAAATTACTTCAAATCAAATTGATGGCAACCATTGGGTAGAGTTCTGTGAAGATTGCCAAAGGAGGGAGTCAGGCTGTGCCCTGGCCAAAGGCTTGGCGGAACAGCTCTGTCTTGCAGGCCCTGCGGAAAGATGTCAAGTCCCGCAGGGCCCTAATCTCTTGTGGCAGAGTTTTACACCAGATCAGAGCCACAGCCAAAAATGCCCTGGCTCTGGTTGAGGCCAGGGTAGATCGCAGTCTCTTGGGAGTTGGACATGCCTGTCATAGAAGATTAATTTTTTTCTTTTCCTGAATGTAAGGTGGCAGCCCAGTGTTGTCTATGCAGATGCACAGCTATTATTCTCTCCAGTCAGCTCACCATGGTACACCACCTCAATCTACCTGCCCCATTTTCTTTTTTCTTTCTTTTTTTCTTTTTGGCACTGTTTGCTTTTAAATACAAACCAGGGTTTTTGGGGCCGTTTGTTCTTTAGCAGATCAAAAAACAATAACACACAGCGATGGAAACTGTTTGATTTATTTCTTCTCAAGTTCTCTAAATTCCCTGGACACTTACTTTTATGGATTTATTATTAACCTTTCCTGGGTACAATCGCAGAGCAAATAAGGCAAAATCCTTGGCTGCTTATTTCCAGCTACAGTTAAAAATAACCTTGACCTACCATGCACTGCTGTGCAGCCGGCGCACTTTAAAGTATCCTTTTAGAAAGCACTTTCTCTTGATACATAAAAGTGAGGGAGTTGTTGCTTTCTTGTCCCATCATTGCAGTGATGAAGGGGTGGCATGAGGGTGGTGGTTGGGGGCGATTCTTTCACAATTCTTCCTTCTCCTGCAGGTTCAAAGCCTTGATGGCATGTATTTAGGTGGCCATTTGTCACTGTCACCCAGATCAGCTATATTTAGGGCTGGGATATGGGTATGAATATGAGGAAGCAATTTTTATTTTTTATTTTTTTGTGTGTGAGGGGGAATCTCAGCATAATGACATTTGCGTCCCAGCATGCCTTGCAAATGCTAAGCTCTAGTATGAGCCAAGCACTTCCCCACTCCCTCTTGGCAAGGTGTCAGAGCTGCCTCTGGCTCCTTTGATCCCCCGTTGAGAGCAAATGAAAACAGACAGCCCTTATTATCCGCCGACGATGTGGCACGGAGCGGCGAAAGCCCAGTAAGGCGAGGGTGATACAGCTGCTCCCTTTGAAAAATAAAGCCGTGGCATTCAGAGGGTTATCAAGACCACAGGAAAGAAGGCAACTTTTTATCTCCCTCTCCCATTTCGCAGGCATATTAATGTGCACATATTATTACTGCGGTTTTCTTGAGGCTGGATTGAGTGAATGTGGGAGGCAGAGAGAGGTAGGGCTGAAACTGTTTGAACAAGCTGGGCTGGATTGTGGGTGTGCAGGGGAAAGCCTTGCCTGACAACACAGTTCTTTGCACACCTTCACTCAAAAGCCTTGCCAGTTTCCACAATGAACTGCACTCTCTGAGATTTGGGGAAGAGGCAATAGATCAGTGACCAAGCACATGCAACAAAGCCAGTATCTCTAATTAAAAGATGTTCAGGTAGGACAGTGTCCACTGATCTCTACCTGACACCCTTAAAAGTCTCCACAACTTTTGCCCTGCACCAGCCTTTCTCAACTTGGGGCTGAAAGGAGTTGTATGTAGTCCAGAATATCTGGAGAGGACATGAGTGTGGAGAAAGCTAGGCCAGGCCAAAGAATGGTCTGTCTCTGCTTAATAATGAAGCTTTATAGATTAATATCTCTTCACATGCAATGGCAACCTCCTCATACATGACATCTGAAACAGTTACATTAACAAAATGTAATGTACTACGACTACGGCAGACCAACACGGCTACCTACCTGTAACTAGTTACATTAACGCCTGACATCTTTTTAAAATGCAAAAAAAGTGATTTTGAAGTTTATCACTGGATCCTGAAATCCCTACCGTGTTTGACCTTCTAACTTGTTTGACTTGAATTCCACCTCTCCTACATGCATAAAGAGGAAAGAACCAAGGGATATGCTGTGGGATAAATCAGCCTTATAACCAACATGCTTAAGTCTCATTAGTGCATGAATGGGATAAGATAATAGAGAAGCTGAAAGGTTTACCAAATTCTTTGTTCTCTTACTTCTACCATGTGAGCCCTACTAGTAAGGAGGTCTAAGGTGGATGCTCCAAATTTAGACCACCTTTGTGTTTCTATACAAATAATTTAGAAGCATTTACCATTTTGGAACTTAAGTTATACTGCCTGTCATTTCTTGCTGTTGTATGGAAAACCAGATGAACCTGGTTTTTTAAGTTATAAGGGATATTTTATAATATCCCCTTATAAGGGGATATTTTAGTGTCTAACAGTCTATATTTCCACAGTTTACTTTGCTGCATGTTTTGTGATTTTTAATCTCTGCTGGGACTCTCTCATCAAAGAGTACTTGCCCCCCAACCTGGATCTAGGCATCCAGGGAATTCTCATTTTTTATTTTTCCATATCCATTTTTTCTTTTACCAAAATACAAAAATCAATATATACAGTCTAATGCTTGATCCTATTCAGAAATCTGTTCCAAATGCTTCATATAGCTATTCAGATTCACAGTAGATTTCAATCTTTGTTATGTTGCTGTTTGTAAATTCTGATTAGCTTGCTGGCAGAGCTAATCGAGTTCTAAGCAATCCAGCAGTCCAGGATTTGCAAAGGGTATCTTAATGGACTTAGAGCTGAGATCTTGCAAGGGGCTTTTCTTTGGTGCCTGGATATCAGTCAGCCAGGCTACTCTAGGCCTATGTGAACACAGGCATATATAAAGGCATGTATAGGCAGAATGTCTTCACTTCAGGATGACCAGATCCACACCTCCCAGAATAATGTGCAGATCAAAACATACTTCTTCTTTGAATGTTGCACACTTCTGAAATTTGTGCTACACTTTTCTGTTCCAGAAATGTAGCAAAATGTGTTACAAAACAGATATTTTAGAACAAATATATTTCTAAATGGGAACATAGAAAAATGCAATATATACCATATAAAATGGTATATAAAATAAGTATTTAAATATGTGTGGTTTTTTGGTCCAGTTTAAAAGAAAAATGACAGATTAATACAGAAACAGCATGCAGTGTATTGGAGGCAGAGATGAGTGAATCTGTCAATTTCAGTTTTCCTCAATTTCATTTTTTTCCAGCTCTCCAAATTTCCACATCAGTTTGTGAAACCTCTCATGAAAATCCACCAGAATTTTTTGTGAATTTCTCCTACTACAGTATACATATTTTTTAAAGGGGGGAATTTCCCTAATACACACATTTTTTGAAGGAATTGTCCTAGTAAAATTCACTTTTGTATGTAATTTTCATGAATGCATGGATTTATATGCACACTTTACTCTAGCACATGCATTGTTTGGCTGGAGAACTACATTGCAAAATTCAGATCATCACGGTAAATTACCAAAAAGCAGTGTGTCCTAACAACATTTTTGCCTTTACTGCTTTCTGTACTAAATATAGCAAATCAGTGCACAGTAATAATAGCAATGTTATAAATGCAGGTCAAGCCATGCAACACTCTTTAAAAAGGGGGGGGGGGGCAGAATCTCTAGACAATTGTGCTTTTACTATGAATATCTACTTCATACTTTGAAGTCACTCAGGGTGCAGTGAATTGGCAAACCAATAAAGAGGGTTGGTTCTGACAGCACTGCTCTTTGCCCTTTGATTCAGTGACGGCTTCTGTTAATGGCAGGAGAGAGGGTTGTTGCTGTTGTTACTTCCCCCTTTTCATCATCCTGCAGCTCTGAGATTGCTGGTGCTTCACACATGCCTTGTACAAACCAGGAGACAGAATCCAGAGGGCATTCAGCACCATGAAAAGTCGCATCCCCTTCCTTTCACATTAAAACATCCATGGCTACCAGTATGTCAAAAACAATGTTGCATTTTGTTTTATTTTTGTTTTATAATTTGAGTAGAATGACATCTCTGGCAGATGCTACATTTTTTAAAAAAACAATTAGTAAACACATTTCAGGTTCATTTTCCCACCCCTGGGGTTTACCTGGCCTGATCCGATTGGACGAGTCAATTTTAATGTCCTGTTATAGAGAAGGATTGAAAACGAATGTGGCTGAGTTCTCCTGTGTGCCAGGACGCAGAGGCTCAGCAGAGATAAGATAACCTTGCAAATAAACAACAGATGGCCAGTGGCCTAATGCTATGCTGTAGATGAGCATGACAGGGATTTATTCTTTCAACCTGCAGAAGGAACCTTGAAGAGGCTGAAGCTGCAGGAATGGATGGGCCCACCAGCAGCCGGGCTTTTGCTACAGGAATTCAGTCAAAGCAGATACAGGGATTCAGTCAAAGCAGATGGCATTAAAATGCTGCAATAGTATTATGCAGCTGTTTCCTTTCTTTCTTGGATAATGCGTGCAATTCAGAATAAATTCCCCCGAGGGATTCTTAGATCAAGCATCGGTCTCAAATATGCTTCTCTCCAGAGGTTCTTTCTTTCTTTCTTTCTTTCTTTCTTTCTTTCTTTCTTTCTTTCTTTCTTTCTTTCTGCACACACAAACACATACACATCAGTCCTGACTCCGTCTTGTTGATAAATGAGGGTGTAAAGGCCATTGACTTTAATAGAGCTACTCTGGTGTAATGAGATTGGTGGACAGGATCTGTTCTTTGCAAAGAGTTTTAGCTGCAGAGGCCAGACTGTGTGTTATCCATCATGCCCAATTTGAAAGCAGTAAAGTAAAATAAAAATGCTGGGTAGATATCTAAAAACAGAAGGATAAAAATGCCATCACAGGAAACAATGCCTTATTCTGAATCAGGACATTGATCCATCTATTGTTTGGGCGCTTCCTGAACTCTAACATATGTGGAACAGTTGTAGGAGTAGCCTAGAGAAGGAGAGACCGAGAGGTGATATGATCGTCATCTTCAAATATCTAAAAGGCTGTTGCATGGAAGATGGAGCAAGCTTGTTTTCACCTGCTCTGGAGGCTAGAACCCAAACCAATGGATTCAAGTTACAAGAAAAGTGATTCTGACTAAATATAAGGAAGAACATTATGAAAGTAAGAGCTGTTCAACAGTGGGATGGACTCCCTCAGAAGGTGGTGGACTCCTTCTTCGAAGGTTTTGAAGCAGAGGTTGGGTGTTCATGAATGCTTTAGTTGATATTCCTACTTTTTAGGGGGTTGGAAGTGGCAGGAATATTTTGGGCATCACATGGCAGGACAGAGTCTCAAACAAAGATGTGCTCTCCCATGCCCAAATTCCCAGCTTGTTCACACTCCTGTCTCAGCAATGTCTGTGCTAGCTTAGTCATGTCCACAGAATGGAAGATGGCAGGATCCCCAAAGATGTGATCTATGGGGAGCTGGCTTCAGGCACTAGGCCCATTGGCAGACAAATTCTGTGTTTAAAACGAGACATGAAGGCTGGCAACATCAACCCCATTGTGTGGGAATCCCTTGCAGACAGGGGTGCTTTAATATAATATGGGGGGTAGATAAGCCCTGCCCCACATTATTGATCAAATAATGTGAAGCACACACACCATCTGAATGGCAATGCCCATCAACTTGGGGGGGCAGCCCCCTCAAATATTTTATGGGGGGGGGGGACAAAGGCCTCCTAGGAGTCGGCTCCTTTTATTGCAGACAACCACAGTGCCTGGAAACAGACAAGTAGTGTATCCACAGCAGTGACCAGAGGAGGAATGACCGCTGGGAGGAACATAGAAAGAAGAAACTCCATTGAGCATACGCAGCAGCATATACGGATGATTTCATCTGCCTCAGCTGCAACAAAACATGTCTCTCCTGTATCAGTCTCTGCTTCAACAGCAGGCAATGTAACTCTCCAATGGTTTTACTTCACCCCTGAAGGTGTACTCCTGTACTGTCTCCCAAAACAAAGAGATGCCAACAATAACAACAAAAGGAGGACTAGATGATGCTTTGGGTCCCTTCCAACTCTACAGTTCTATGATTCTATAACCTGTGTTATACCTTTTGTCTCCCCAAACTTCCAGATATTATGCTGTCTGAGACTGGTGGAAGTTGTTATAGACTGATCATCCTAGAGATTAGCTCATTGTTTTTGTTTAATATTCAGGCCTTATTTACAACAGTGAATATTTGTTGTTGTTTAGTCGTTTAGTCGTGTCCTACTCTTCGTGACCCCATGGACCAGAGCATGCCAGGCACTTCTGTCTTCCACTGCCTCCCGCAGCTTGGTCAAATTCATGCTGGTAGCTTCGAGAACACTATCCAACCATCTTGTCCTCTGTCGTCCCCTTCTCCTTGTGCCCTCCATCTTTCCCAACAGCAGGGTCTTTTCCAGGGAGTCTTCTCTTCTCATGAGGTGGCCAAAGTATTGGAGCCTCAGCTTCACGATCTGTCCTTCCAGTGAGCACTCAGGGCTGATTTCCTTAAGAATGGATAGGTTTGATCTTCTTGCAGTCCATGGGACTCTCAAGAGTCTCCTCCAGCACCATAATTCAAAAGCATCAATTCTTCGGCGATCAGCCTCTCACTTCCATACATCACTACTGGGAAAACCATAGCTTTAACTATATGGACCTTTGTTGGCAAGGTGATGTCTCTGCTTTTTAAGATGCTGTCTAGGTTTGTCATTGCTTTTCTCCCAAGAAGCAGGCATCTTTAAAGTTCGTGACTGCTGTCACCATCTGCAGTGATCATGGAGTCTAAGAAGGTAAAATCTCTCACTGCCTCCATTTCTTCCCCTTCTATTTGCCAGGAGGTGATGAGCCCAGTGGCCATGATCTTCTTTTTTTGATGTTGAGCTTCAGACCATATTTTGTGCTCTCCTCTTTCACCCTCATTAAAAGGTCCTTTAATTCCTCCTCACTTTCTGCCATCAAAGTTGTGTCATCTGCATATTGAGGTTGTTGATATTTCTTCCGGCAATCTTAATTCTGGCTTGGGATTCATCCAGCCCAACCTTTCGCATGATGAATTCTGCATATGTTAAATAAGCAGGGAGACAACATACAGCCTTGTCTTACTCCTTTCCCAATTTTGAACCAATCAGTTCTTCCATACCCAGTTCTAACTGTAGCTTCTTGTCCCACATAGAGGTTTCTCTGGAGACGGATGAGGTGATCAGGCACTCCCATTTCTTTAAGAACTTGCCATAGTTTGCTGTGGTTGACACAGTCAAAGGCTTTTACAAATATAGCAAATATGAGGTTTTCTTATTAGCATGAAAAACATCTTGGCTATTCACTAATGTAGGTAACAGGAGATGCAGCTGGGAGAAAATTGTCTCTCTGCCCTGCTTTCTCTGTTTAGGGAGAGGGTAAGATGAATGGCTGGGTTATGCTATCTTTTCGCCTTTTGTGTATCCAGTCCAAAACCAGTTCAGGCGTGTAAATGTCAAGATGCTGGAGGGCAAAATTATGGTCCATGGAATCACTTGGGAGTCAAGCTTTACCCCATTTTTGGTAAGGGAGTAAAGTGTGTGGAGCAAAGTCATTCAAGAGAAGAAAGAATAGAATTCTCAGCCCAGGAATGAAAAATAAAGCCCCCTTTTCATGAAAAGGATGTAATGAGAAAGAGAAAATTGCTTCTTTTCATTACAGCCTAAAGCTTGACCTCATGCTCTGTCTTACAATCTGCACTTCTCATTATCATCTGAAGCTATGCTTTCTATTCCTCCAGCCTTTTCTTCTCACCAAAGGAAAATAGCAAGTTGATGATGAGGATTCTGCCTTCCTAGAGACCAATCCCTGGGTCGCAGCTATTCATTCACAGTGCAGAATCCTCTAAGAGTTTTCTCCTTCTCAACATTCATGTAGCCTATTAACAGTCTCCTCTCTTGCCATGAGTAGGTGAGATATAAAGCCAGAGAGCATCTATTTCTATTTTTGAAGACATCCTGCCAACTAGACCCATAATTGTTTCAGTAAATCGAAAGAGCAAGCAAAGGGGCAAGATCATTATAGTAACAAATAATTTCCTATTTTTCTATCATCTATCTCTATCTATCTCTATCTATCTATCATCTATCTATCTATCTATCTATCATCTATCTATCTATCTATCTATCATCTATCAATCTAATCTGTCTAATCTGTCTAATCTGTCTATCATCTATCATCTATCTATCTAATCTGTTGTTGTTTAGTCGTTTAGTCGTGTCCGACTCTTCATGACCCCGTGGACCAAACTCCCCCATGTACTCCCATCTTCCACTGCCTCCTGCAGTTTGGTCAAATTCATGCTGGTAGCTTCAAGAACATTGTCCAACCATCTCGTCCTCTGTCATCCCCTTCTCCTTGTGCCGTCAATCTTTCCCAACATCAGGGTCTTTTCCAGGGAGTCTTCTCTTCTCATGAGGTGGCCAAAGTATTGGAGCCTCAGCTTCACGATCTGTCCTTCCAGTGAGCACTCAGGGCTGATTTCCTTAAGAATGGATAGGTTTGATCTTCTTGCAGTCCATGGGACTCTCAAGAGTCTCCTCCAGCACCATAATTCAAAAGCATCAATTCTTCGGCGATCAGCCTTCTTTATGATCCAGCTCTCATTTCCTTACATCACTACTGGGGAAACCATAGCTTTAACTATAGGGACCTTTGTTGGCAAGGTGATGTCTCTGCTTTTTAAGATGCTGTCTAGGTTTGTCATTGCTTTTCTCCCAAGAAGCAGGCGTCTTTTAATTTCATGACTGCTGCCACCATCTGCAGTGATCATGGAGCCCAAGAAAGTAAAATCTCTCACTGCCTCCATTTCTTCCCCTTCTATTTGCCAGGAGGTGATGGGCCCAGTGGCCATGATCTTTGTTTTTTTTGATGTTGAGCTTCAGACCATATTTTGTGATCTCCTCTATCTAATCTACTTTTCATTTATTTTATTACATTTATTCCACACCTTTCCTCCAAGGAGTTCAAGGTGATCTACATGGTTCTCCCTCTACTGATTTTATCCTACTAACAGCAACTCTGGTTGGTAGGTTGGGTTGAGAGGAAGTGACAGCTTCGTGGTCACCCACTGAGCTTTGTGGTTGAACCCCACTGTCCCAGATCATAGTCCAGAACTCTAACTACTGCACTACATTGACTCTCATGGTACCCTAGAGCAGTGTTTCCCAACCTTGTGCCTCCAGCTGTTTTTGGCCTACAATTCCCATCATCGCTTGCCACTGGTCTTGCTAGTCAGGGATGATGGGAGTTGTAGGCCAAAAACATCTGGAGGCACAAGGTTGGGAAACACTGCCCTAGAGGTCCTCAAAGCAGGATCTGCCATGTAAAATGCAACTGTAGTGTCTCTGACAGCATCCCATCCAATTTCTGCTTCAGTGCTTCCAGCCAGGAAACCCCACCTCTTTGTGAGTTATTCTGCTCCACAGCTGAACAGCTGTTACCATGTTACAACATTCGTCTGGATGCTTCGACAAAAACGCCTTCCCTGAAACTTCTTCCCATTGACTTTTGCCATTCGGTTGTGACTTAGAAGCAAGGAGTTACACTTCCTTCTTTGTTCGCAGTGAAAAATAAAAGCTATGCTGATAACAAAGCTTCAGAATGAGAATGCTTCGGAATACTAGTTGCTGGCAACCACAGGAATGGAGGAGTCCTGTTGTGCTCAGGTTCTGCTTGCAATCTTCCCATAGGCATCTAGTTGGGCACTGTGAGTACACTGGACTAGATGAGCCATGGGCCTGATTCAGCAGGCTCATTTTATGTTCTTATGAAACTGGTATGAGTCTGATTTCAGTATCCTGACTATACAGAGGACATGGGCATATTTTTAGGCCAGTCATGTTACATGGTCATATATGATATTTATTACCAATTTCAATAGCCACAGTAAGGTGCAAGAAGTTAAATCCACTGATACCTCTCCATCATAGTACTTTTCTTCTCTTTGATTATAGGTGTGTATCTCTGTGCTAACCTTCTTAACCCACCTAAGTTCTCTCCTTTCTACTGACTGCCCGAAATACAGTGTTACCGCTGGTTAAGTACTTAATTCGTTCCAGAGGTCCGTTCTTAACCTGAAACTGTTCTTAACCTGAAGCACCACTTTAGCTAAAGGGGCCTCCTGCTGCCGCCATGCCACCGCCGCACGATTTCTGTTCTCATCGTGAAGCAAAGTTCTTAACCCAAGGTACTGTTTCTGGGTTAGCGGAGTCTGTAACCTGAAGTGTCTGTAACCTGAAGTGTCTGTAACCTGAAGTGTATGTAACCTGAAGTACCACTGTAGCTTCCTTGGCACACAGGAGCAATTAGATAGATACAAAATGGATACTAGATAAATGCTTCTTCTATATAAATTTATACTAGTATACCCCCAATATTGATCTTGGAATGTTTAGGTACTTCTGAAAATGGCATCCCCCCTACACAAGAAGATTTCCTTATTTTCATCTGCATAAGCTCCAGAATGGCCATTCCTCATTTGGTAACAATTCACACTTCCAGCATTGTATCATGCTGACCCTTTTAAAAGTCATATCTGAGGGGAAGAGACCCTCTCCCACAGACTGCTATCATTTCCCCCTGTATATCCAACATGTTCTGCCAGGGAATTTCAATTTATCTTTTGAATACATTTGAATACATTAGAGAGTTGCTCCAATATGGGAAAGAGAGTGAGGCAGTTCAGCCAGAGGTGACGTCAGCAGTTGGTTAAAGTAATATTTGCCCGTTTGGTTTAATACAAAAAATGTAAGATCCACATTGAACACAAGTTACATAAATCCATAAGGTAAAGTATACCTGCTACTACAAGCAACAATTGGAATCAGCTTCCCTGGAATCATAGAATAATAGAATCATAGGGATTTCATTCATATCTCTGGAATACAACAATTCAGAGAAAGTGCAGCCATATAATAGCATAAAGTGAGACGTCTGTTGTAATCAGGCAGAGAATTATATGCTCACCAGGTTATGAAGTTCCACAGGGAATGCCTTGTCTGTGAGCCCCTAAAATCTTGTTGCTGGTTTTATCTTTTAAACCAGGGATGGGGAACCTGTAGCACTATTGCTATTGTTAGACTCAGATCTGCCCTAATCAATAAAGCCAATGGTAAAATACCTTTCCATGTGCTGTTCATTGGGCTCGTCTACACTTTCTCTTGCCCCGTGCCTAGGAAGCATGTGCTTTCTAGGCATGGGTCTGAGCAGTTTCGCCTTTGCCCCACTGCTTCCCCGAAGAAAAGTGATAAATCAGAATAGCAATTCGTGAAAATCCTGATTGCCGTTTGCTCTGATTCAGTGCTAAATTGTGGGTTTCGCCATGGAACTAAGTGTGGATTAGCCCAGGGTGAACCTTTAAGCACCTGCTGAAGACCCATCTATTTAAGCAGGCATTCCTGGGTTCATAATAATTCATCTCATTGTTCTGTTGTATCATTTATTTAGCAGAATGTTTTATTGACAGCTTCCCTGCTTTTCCTGATTTATTTCTTCATATTTTTGCTTTTAAATGTTGGATATACATTTTTCCTTTTTAATTATCCTACTGCATAAAAATGCAAACTGCTTCGGGGTTTTACATATTAAGCGGCATATAAATATTCTTTATGCTGATTATCATGCCTGGCCCTGGTGTCCCAGCCTCAGATGTCACCATGGATGTATGCGGGAGATACAAGTGGTATCTGAGCAAGACTAATGAAATTTGCTGTTCTTAGCAAGGAAAGGGAGTACAATTTTGGTTCTGATTCAGGCAGCAAACTGTTGGGTCAGCACTGGTCCCATCTCCCTATAAGTAAATATTTCACTGGCAATTGCCAGAATACTCATGGTGAATAATCCTGCAATACCTTGCAGAGAGCATCTATAGCATATACTGTGTTTTATACCCTGAAGCCATCTAATTCTGGCATGCTGGAGGATCCTTTTCAAACCAAGGGTGGATGTATTCATTAAGAAATGCCATCTTTCAGATAAGGTTTTGGTGTAGATGTCAAAACAGGAATCAAATTATTAACGAGATCCTTGAAAACGCAATGCAAGTAATGACACTGATCAAAGGGAAGAAATTGCCCCGAATACCAGGAGTGGTGGGTGGAGATAATGCTGGGATTAGTATTAAATATTTACATAATGCTCTAAATTTACCTTTAGAAAATGTAGAATAAGACATGATCCTTGCGTTTAAAGAGCTTACAGTCTCTCAAAGCCTATCAAGCTATAAAACAATCTAGGAAATGAAAGGAAGGCCTCATCCATAGGAAGACAAACCAATCAAAGTGCTTCTTACAACCCCCTCTGATGTTGCTCCCCTCCCCGAAAAAAATCTTTTTTTTTAAGTGCTCCATAACTGTTGGAGAATTACAGTTATTTTGCTGTCATCTCCAGGTGAAGTATCTCAGACTGTACAACTGAGGATGTCTTCTGATTGTAGCCTTAGAGAACACTTGGCATGGAATGATGGTCTCATTTATGGGCAACTATTTAGTTCTGTATTCAATTATTTATTTAATTGTTAAGCTTCCTGTGCATTACCTCAGCAGTAATTACCACTGTAGCGGGAAGGTAAACTGCACTTCTGTGCGCTTTGACACTCGTCACGTTGTCCCGTTGTGCCAAAAGTGGTTTAGTCATGCTGGCCACATGACTCAGAAAGCTGACTGTGAACAAGTGCCACCTCTCTTGGGCTGAAAAGCGAGATGAGTCCCACAACCCAACAACAACAACAACAATTTATTATTTATACCCCGCCCATCTGGCTGAGTTTCCCCAGCCACTCTAGGTGGCTCCCAATCAAGTGTTAAAAACAGTACAGCGTTAAATATTAAAAACTTCCCTGAACAGGGCTGCCTTCAGATGTCTTTTAAAGATAGGAAAGCTGCTTATTTCCTTCACATCTGAAGGGAGGGTTTCCACAGGGTGGGTGCCACTACCAAGAAGGCCCTCTGTCTGGTTCCCTGTAGCCTCACTTCTCGCAATGAGGGAACCGCCAGAAGGCCCTCGGCGCTGGACCTCAGCGTCCGGGCAGAACGATGGGGGTGGAGACGCTCCTTCAGGTATACAGGACCGAGGCCGTTTAGGGCTTTAAAGGTCAGCACTTTGAATTGTCCTTGGAAATAGTTGCCTTTGACTGGACGTAACCGTCCAGGGGTCCTTTACCTTTTTACTACGTACTTCAGCAGTTCATGTGTAAAACAATCTAGCATTTGTTTCCCAATCCCCAGATTGCAGATGAAGGTCTGTCGAGAGATTGCATCTTTCTGCATCATGACCTAGTGGGGAACCTGAGACTTTCTGGTGTGCAAAAGTCTTAGCTGCTCTGCAGCTCTAGATCTCTGTAGTAGCAGTAGCTGATGTGGTTCCTTCCAGATGTTGTTGGACTATAACTGCTATCTGCACCAGGCAGCATGGCTGAGGGTCAGGGATGATGGGAGCTGTATACCATCAGTAACTAAAGGACAGCACATTAGCGACAGGCAATGTGGTTTATGATTAAGGGAAAATAAATGAAATGACCAAAAAATGGCTGTCATCATGTTCACCAGGGGGCACCTGGCTTGACAGCAGTACATGTGAAAAGGATTTCGGAGTCTTGGTGGACTACAAGCTTAACATGAGTCAACAGTGTGATGCAGCTGCAAAAAAGCTAATGGTATTCTAGGCTATATCAACAGAAGTTAAGTGTCCAGGTCAAGGGAAGTAATAGTTTCACTATGTTCTGCTTTGGTTAGACCCTACCTGGAGTACTGTGTCCAGTTCCAGGCACAATTTAAGAAAATTATTGAAAAGCTGCAAAGTGCGCAGAAGATGACTAAGAGGATCAGGGACCTGGAAACCAAGCCTTATGAACAACAGAGAGAGTTAAGTACATCCAGCCTGGAGAGGAGAAGAACCCAAATTTCCTTTGGGATTGATTGCTATGTACATTCCACCCTTCCAGCTAAAATCCCTGGACCTTGCTAGAACTGGATATTCCTTGCCAAAGAGCAGGTGCCATGCAAGTCTGAAAAAGTTGCTAGATTTACAGCCACTTTTTGAGGTGTGATAATGTTGGAGGAAGCTAGTAAGGTTAATGAATTGCCTGCCAGCAACTTCCTCCCAGTGAACTCTTTGCAAGAAAAAGTTAACAAGAACCTTTCTAGCAAGTACATTTTCCATATTGACACCAGCTTGTATTGTTTATTCATGCTTACTGTAGCAGGGAACACCTATTTTTCTCTGAAGAGCCTATTTATACTGCTTTCTAATTTTCCATTTCAATGACTTTATGACTTGTCCTTCAGCTTTGCTTCATTTTCTCGGCTGGAAGAGTTCTTTTTCTTTTAGATGAGAGGCACAGAATGTGGCAAGCAACGTACAACGTTGATTTCTGTCCACATTATACCAGGTCAAAGGCACGATGGGTCATTGCACCTGGGCCATACAGTGGGGGAAATGGGATATATTTCGACTTGCTCAAATTTTCCCAGGTAGAAAAGGAAACACACGGTAAGAACAACAAAGAGCCTCGTAGCACCGTAATGATTAACAGATAAATTGTGGTAAAAGCTTTCATAGACTGGAGTTCTGTTTATCAGAAGCAAAGCCTTATTTGACAGAAAATCATACAAGGATGATAATGCAAGAAAATTTGATGGTTTGAGGAGATGTATACCCAAAGGAGAGGTTTGCAGGAGTGGCGTACCCTTTTCAGGCTGGGGAGAAGCTTATAATTTTCAGTTTGGGTTAGAGAAGGGTGTGTCTGTCTTTTTCTGGTAGGAAGGGAAAAGGAATCAACCTGATTTACTGGTCCTGGACAAATATCAGTAAGACTGCACACACCTCCAAGTGAAGTTCTGGTGCATTCTTGGGGGTGGGATGCATTCAAAATCTATATTCACATGGGGGAATCCATTAAAAAACATACAAAATGAGGATTTTAGGGGATGAAATGTGTACAAAATACAGACTTCAGAGGAAAGTGTGTACAACAGGTGTAGCCAGTGATGGCCACCAACCCGAGAGCATTAAAAGAGGGTTAGTTATATACTAACCTGTCCTGCTCTGGGACCACATTCCCCTTCTAAATGACATCTTCTTAATGGGAGAAGTCCAGATTTACTGGTCAGGTTGCCATAGCAAGGAAGGTTCTAATGCTTTGACACACAGAGAGGATTCAAGAAGGCTAAACATAGCTGAAGGCTGGAAGATTCAGAACAGATAGAAGAAGGTACTTCTTCACGCAGCAAAGAGTTAAACTATGGAATTCACTCTCACAGCAGGCAGGGATGGCCACCAACAAAGATGGCTTCAGATTTATCACAGGCATCTGGTTGGCCACTGTGAGAGCAGGATGCTAGATTAGATGGTCCATTGGCCTGGTCCAGCAGACTGCTGTTATGTTCTTATTCTGTGGACTACATCCCCTGTCTGCCCTAGTCAGTGTAGTCAATGGTCAGGGATGATGGACATTCAAAGCATCTGCAATAGAAGCAGATTTCCTACCCCGGTGTACGATTTAAAAGCCCCCTCCCTTGTGTTTTACTGTATTTTAATTGCCCCAAAAGGGGAGTAGAACAGGTCTTAGAATTAGAGATCTAGCATGTGCGTGACATACCCGAATTTGTGATTCTGCTCCATGGTTTTGGCACATGCCATGATGGGCCTGATCTTCCTGAATCCCACTAACATCTCCGAGCATGTATGCTGGGTGGTTGCATCAGCCACCAGATCCAGACATATGGCAGGTCAAATCCATAAGTTGTAGTCTGAGAAGTTTTAAAACCCTAATTAAACATTAGCCCTACCCCCAAACTTATTCAGAAATACGGTGGTACCTCGGGTTAAGTACTTAATTCGTTCCAGAGGTCCGTACTTAACTTGAAACTGTTCTTAACCTGAAGCACCACTTTAGCTAATGGGGCCTCCTGCTGCTACCATGCCGCCGCTGCATGATTTCTGTTCTCATCCTGAAGCAAAGTTCTTAACCCGAGGTACTAATTCTGGGTTAGCAGAGTCTGTAACCTGAAGTGTCTGTAACCTGAAGCGTATGTAACCCGAGGTACCACTGTATTGATGTTGACCCAAGGCAGATCAACCTCATGCTCCCCAGATCATAGCCACTGGGGTGTGTGTGTGTGTGTGTGTGTGTGTGTGTGTGTGACTATGCACAGTAATAATGTGCAACCAACTTTCATTCCAGATAATATTCTGAAGTTGACCTGCCTGATGATGTTCTCTAAAAGATAAGCACAGTCCTTTACTATTTAGCAGTGAAATCAACTGTGTCATCTCTAAGAGCAGCCGAATACTGTCATATTAGCCAGGTTTGATTCTTGCAGTGCTGAGAGGGAAATGAATAGATTGCTGTACAGCTCTAGTAAATGTAGACACATCTGATGGGAACGTTGCCCACTCTTGGCTCAACATTTCATCCATAAAGAAGCAAAGATTGCTGCCAAACAGAAAATCTCCCCAAATTTTAGCAACAATATGACCTGGAAGAAGCCAGAGCTAAAAAGAGCTTGAATCAAAAAAATCCTGTAGCCTCCTGATATACCAGCTGTGACCAAGGTATGCAATACTAAAACAGAAGTTCATAGCTAAAAGATGTATTTGAGGCTGATCTCCAGAGATGTTTTACACAGAAGTGTTGACTGTTTAAGCAACCCAAAGGTGTGTGTGTGTGTGTGTGTGTGTGTGAGAGAGAGAGAGAGAGAGAGAGAGAGAGAGAGAGAGAGTGTGTATCTGGGGCAACAGGGAGAATCTTTCCTTTTAATAGTATTTTATATTAGTGCAGTCATCATATTAATTACTTGGAAATTTTTGTTCTAAGTAAGCCACTTGTAAGCCATGCTTTAAATTTGTACAGCAAATAGTGTGATGGGGATAATATATGATTCCACTTCAGGTAATTTGCATCCTGCTTACTTAATATTCCACTTGTAGTTTTCACTGGGGGGGGGGGGCAAATACAATTCTTTGCCTTCCCCTGATCAGCTTGGTGGGCAAGCAGTGTTGCCGTTTGTGAATGGATGGTGAATTTCTGAATGTTTGGCAAGGCCTTGGTCATGCTATGAATGATGGAACATGCCTTTCATGTGTCAAATGTGTTGGCTTCCTTTGACTGTCAGAAACCTAATCTCTTGCCATTCCCCCACCCCCACCCCATGGATGAGGGGCGGGAAAGCAAGTTTTTAAGCCTCAGGCTTTTCCTATAAAATTGTCATTCATTTATTTGTTTTTAAAAATGCATATCTTCAAGTGATAACTTCTGAAACTGGGATAGCCAAGTGGAGGCTCATGGGCTGCATGCCTGCCACCACGCCTACAATTTTGTATTAAGAACATAAGGCAAGTCCTGTTGGATTAGCCCAAAGGCCCGTTGCATCCAGCAGGTCCCACAAAATGGGGGCTGTACAGTGAAGGCAGTTTCTCTCTCCTCTTCAACTCTAACCCTGCAGCAGGCTGGATAGATGAAGTGATGCTTCCCCTCAGGCTAATACCAATCTGCTTATACTCCAAGGACCTCTTGCAGGGAAAATAATTGTGCCTGTGGTTAAGAATTGTGGCTGTGGATACACTCACTCTTCCTCTGGGTGCTGTAGAATAAAGCCAAAGTCCTCGCCTAAATGCAGTGTAGTAGAGCTTTGTTGGAGGGACGCCTAGGACTTGCTGATCAGAAGGTCGGCGGTTCGAATCCCCGTGACAGGATGAGCTTCTGTTGCTCGGTCCCTGCTCCTGCCAACCTAGCAGTTTGAAAGCACGTCAAAGTGCAAGTAGATAAATAGGTACCGCTCCGGCAGGAAGGTAAACAGCGTTTCTGTGTGCTGCTCTGGTTTGCCAGAAGCGGCTTAGTCATGCTGGCCACATGACCTGGAAGCTGTACGCCGGCTCCCTTGGCCAATAAAGCAAGATGAGCGCCACAACCCCAGAGTCGGCCACGACTGGACCTAATGGTCAGGGGTCCCTGTACCTTTAGGCACAATTTCTCAGCAGTTTTCCTGCTCTGCAAAAATAAATTGCTGTTTTCTACCTCATTCTCAGAGCACTTTAGAATTTATTTAGAATTTCAGTGTGTGCTGGGTTTTCAGCTGACCATATTGTTATGAGATGGCCAAAGATGTTTTGGATGTTTTTCAATGAGCTATGAGGCAAAAGCTGTGAGCGTACTTCAGCCCTGTCCATGCCCATATATCATGATTCAATGTAACAAACAAAAGACAGTTGTGGTGTCATGGTATGTTTTTGGTTGAAGAACCCTCCACCAATCTTGCCCCATAGGTTAGAGGGTAACCAATATTTTTGGAGCCTGTTCTTGACTATGTTATGCAGTATCCATTGCCTAGCTCTCCTGCTCCTCTCAGGTATTCAAAAACCCTCCTGTGCAGTCATTTGAGCCACCCCTCACCCTTTCAGACCCATCCCAGGTGTGGTTCAAGATGTGGTTCCAGCTATGCATGTTGGAGATTTTGTTGTACTCAACACAGATGGGCCCAGATGCAATTTCTGTACATGGTGACACGTAATTAGTCCTCCTGCGTTTGGCTCACCAAGACTCCGTCACCAATGTTTCCTTCCAGAGATTATATTTACATTTTATTCATGACTCTATCAGGATTAATTTCAGTGTTTCATGTTGCTTGTAACTTCTCATGCAATATGAATGAAGCAGCAGCTGCTGCAAGCTGGCAGCCTGGGCCTTCCAAGGGCGCAACATGTCTGCATCCGCTCACCACCATCACTTCCAAAGCTGTTATTCCACGGACCACAGACTAGACCAGGGCAGATCAAAGGGAATAACTGTTGCAGCAGTAATCAAAGGTGAGGTCCCCATTCAGTGATTCACTTGATCTTTGGCTGTCAAAAAGCCTAGTGAGAGATCCATAATTACCATTAAGTTCTGAAGATTGTAAACACTAGGGGGATGATGAGGATATATATAATGTGCTGCAGAGCGCATTAAGCTTTCTCATAGCTGAGAACATCAGAGAATGGATGGAATTCACACCAGATTTCATTTTCTCTCCCAGGACTTTCAACCAAAACAGCAGCTAGTCATGTAGTTCAGCCTACCAGGTGCTCAATATGTTCTCTTGCTTACATTTCTATGCAGCTAGGCAGGGAGGAAAACTTTGGGGGGGGGGGTATTAAGTGTTTGGTGAGCTAGAATACATGACTAGCTAGACTGCTCATGACTTGGGTTGTAAGACTGGGCAGCTTGCTTAAACAAATCTCAGGAAAGTCAGGGTGGAAACACACAGTGTTGTGTTAAACTATGAAATCCACTCCCACAAGTTGTTAACAATGGCCACCAACTAGGATGGAGAATTAGGCAAATTCATGGAGGTCAAAGTTATCAATGGCTGTCAGCCGTGATGGTTGTACTCTTCCTCCACTGTCAGAGACAATATGCCTCTGAATACTGGGATCATTATTACCATGATGATTTCACCACCTCCTGCATGCACCTCCTGTATATATCACAAAACAGAAGATGCTACATGAGCCCAACACACAGTGAGTTTCCTCATCGGTCATCTATGTCACTGGTGGTCAGGATTTGTGTGCGGAGTTTTGCTTCATGGTGAGAAGTGGAAAACATGTCACAGAGGTGGTGATCCTGCAGCAAAAGTAACACCTAAAATGACTCTAGGTCAGGGGTCTGCAACCTTTAAGACAAAAAGAGCCACTTGGACCGAAGAAAAAAAACTGGGAGCCGCAAAACCATTGCGACATTTAAAACAGTTAGAAGTGTCAGGGCACACAATGCGCCTCCTCCCCTCGCTAGTATCCGCCCCGGAGCCGCAGCAAAAGTGTAAAAGAGCCACATGTGGCTCCGGAGCCGCAGGTTTCTGACCCCTGCTCTAGGTCATACGAGACAGCCCTAATAGCTTATGAAAATAGTAGTATCAAGATGGAAGTAGTAATATCAATGATGAGATCATCACTCTTAACAATTGATTCTGGAAAGAAGATGATTATAGATTATACGAGTAAAAACTGAGGAGACCTGCTGCAATTTTTGAGTTATGTGTTTCCTTTGAGACCTTGAGAACCAGTGTGGTGTAGTGGTTAAGAACTGTGGACTCATAATCTGGTGAACCGGGTTCGCGTCTCCGCTCCTCCACATGCAGCAGCTGGGTGACCTTGGGCCAGTCACACTTCTCTGAAGTCTCTCAGCCTCACTCACCTTACAGAGTGTTTGTTGTGGGGGAGGAAGGGAAAGGAGATTGTTAGCCGCTTTGAGACTCCTTCGGGTAGTGATAAAGCGGGATATCAAATCCAAACTCTTCTTCTTGATCAACCTCTATCAACCACTCATCTGTTAGGAACATAGGAACACAGGAGGCTGCCTTATACCAAGTCAGACCATTGAACCAACTAGCTCAGTACACTGACCAGCAGTGGCTCTTCATAGTTCCAGACTGCAGACATTCCCAGTCCTACCTGGATAGGTTGGGGGTGATGTATGGAACCATTTGCATACAAAGCAAATGCGCTATCACTGAGCAATGGCCCTTCCCCTTTGTTCTTTCTGAGTACAATTGTGGTGCTGGTGTGATTAGGTCAGGCATGTTCTATCAGGGATGGATGGATTAAAGCCCAAGTCCAGTCTCGCTATCAAAATCATGGTTGCAATATGGTGTTTAAAGTCTCATGGCTTGAACAGGGCGTGCTGTCACTTCAAAGGTTAATGACCTCTTCTGCCTTGTTCTTGGCCAGATGACATCTCTTCTGCCACCCACACATTCACTAAGCTGATGATAATTAATCACCACTCTGTGAAACTGCTTTTCTCTACAGGAGCACACTTGGATGAAGCAAGAGCGGCTGATTGAGGTCAGGTGTGATTGAGGGGAATAAGCTTGCCAGATCTGAGTTGCAATAGAAATGAGCAAGGTGGAAGTGTAGTGCTCTAAAATAAAGGGCATTCATTGTGCCATGTAAATCAGGGAAAGAAAGGGAAAGACATATCCCTTAAAAATAAAGGGCCATCTGGGAAATGCTGGGAAAACATGCAATCTTATATAGACCTCTTAAGAAATAGACAGAGCTGTAGAAACGAGAACTAGCTAAATAGAAGAAATAAATTACCTTTCTTCCAGGAAAGGTGGCCAAGTGAGCCCTGAGGAATTGGCCTGAAACTGTTGCCAAAGAAGAAGCATTCTGGTTCTCTAGACCAAGCCTCTTGGTCATCACTGATACATGAATTTCTGTGTTCAGGATATATGGAGGCATTTCTCCATGTCTGGAGGCTGTATGCCCCTGAATACGAGTGCTGGGGAGCAATGGCAGGAGAAGGTTGTTGCCTTCATGACCTCCTTCTAGGCTTCTCATAGGCATTTGGTTGGTCACTGTATGAAACTGGCTACAGGCTTTGCTCCCTTAATTTTCAACTCTTGTTTAGAACACTGTGCTCCAAACCATTCAGTTCCTCTGTGACTTTTCTTCAGCATGGTGTTCTAAACAAGAGTTGAAAATGAAAGGTGGGATTCAACAAACGAGTCCTGTCAGTGGGCTTGCCCTCCTCTCCTCCCACTTTGGGGCCCCCTGAAATTGTCTGAGGTGGTGGTGTCAGGAGAACCCCTAGAACAGGTTGGGGGAGAGAGGGGACATTGTTCTGTTTGGCAAGTCCAAATGCTTGTCCTGATGGAACACTCTCCTTCACGAAATGCTGCCTTCCTCAAAAACCCTGAACAATGGAGAATCCTCAGCTCTACGTTAGAAATCAACCAACCATCACACATGGTAAGATCAAAGGCTTACAGCTATCTCATGTGGGAGGAGTGCCACCTACTGAGCCACCAGCAACCTGGTTTGAGCTTTCTCTAGAGGTCATCTTCCTTAAGCTGTCAGTGGCACCATCTGACCCTGCTTAGCTGAAGAGATCTGACAGGATTTGACAGTCCAACAAGATACGGCTGCTTAATTGGAGATTATGCTGAAAGTATCTGTTGCAGTCTATTCCCAACCCTTTCCCAGTTCCATGTCTTTGAGTTAGGTTTCTTGATTTGGGCCTGGTTCATCAGTACAATGTGGCCTTTAACAAAATAGGGAATCTAGGGTTGCTTCTGAAATCCCCCTCACCTGAGGTTTTTGAACCTCTCAGTTGCCTGGTTTTCTTTCGAAAGCAGAACCGATGCATTCTGGATTCTCCATTGTTCCAGATTTTATTTTTTGTTTTTGTAGAGAGCACCGTGCAAAATCTGTTTTGCCACAATGTTGAGTGCCTTCAGTTCCTCTCTGGGTTTTCTTTCAGGAGGAATGGAAGGCATAGCAGAGGGAGCCTGTGGAATAATAAAATATACCTTCCATTTACAGCAGGGGTAGGATCCTCAGGTCCAGACCTCTCTCTCTGGCCCTTGAGACTCTCCCAAGGCTGTGCTTGCCACTGATTCTGCTCTGTGCCTTTCCTTGAGAACTTTAGCCTGGCTGAAATGTGATCTTGCATAGCAATAATGGAGAGGTGTGTAGAAGCCTCAGAGTTTTGCATAGCTGTAATGTAGGCAAAAATCATAGATGAAGGTAAAAGGTAAAGGACCCCTGGACAGTTAAGTTCAGTCAAAGGCAATTCAGAGGCGGAGCGAGGCCTGCCCTGGGTGTCATCCCTGAGGGGGGGTGACATCGCCATGCTGCCCCCCCCGGAAGCTCGCCACAGGCGGTGCCTCCCCGGGATGCCGCAGACGGTGCACGGCCATGGGCAACACACCGCCTGGGATGCTTGCCACAGATGGCGCACCCCCCTGGGTTGCTCGCACACCCCCCCAGGATGCTCGCCCCACCCCCCAGGTGGCTAGCCTTGCTCCCCAGGTGCACACCACCTTGCTCCCAGGTGCAGCTAGCTCCACCTCTGATGCGATTATGGGGTTGGGGTGCTCATCTCGCTTTCAGGCCGAGGGAGCTGGTGTTTGTCCACAGACAGCTTTCCGGGTCATGTGGCCAGCATGACTAAGCCGCTTCTGGCACAATGGAACACTGTGATGGAAACCAGAGTGCATGGAAACCCCGTTTACCTTCCTGCCGCAGCGGTACCTATTTATCTACTTGCACTGGTGTGCTTTCGAACTGCTAGGTTGGCAGGAGCTGGGACAGAGCAACGGGAGCTCACCACCGTCACACATATTCAAACCGCCAACCTTCCCATCAGTAAGCCCAAGAGGCTCAATGGTTTAGACCACAACACCACCCACATCTCTAGGCAAAAATCACACCTGATACTTGGCCTACTTTTGCCTCTGGCCCCACCCGCTTTCCCCTTTCGATCTGCCCAAAACTGGCCTCAGATGATTCCCTACCAAGGGATGAAGCCCTCAAGCTGAAGGTTTTCTGTTTTCCAGGATCTTCCTTCAAAAAAGGTTTCTTGCTTCTCAGTGAAACTTTGAATCCTTACTAGCACTGAGTTATTTTTATAGTCACTTCTTTGGGGTGGCATAGAAATTCTCATAATTTGATCTTCTGTCATGGAACAGCATCCCAAAGTCCTGGGGATTTTCATTACAGTCAATAAACACCACAGGTGGCCCAGGACATGGGACATATATATATCAGCATTCTAGAAAGCTTACAGCTGCCAGACAAGAAGTGCTTCTGTCACAATGACATGGAACAGGGCACAGGTGCAAAGCTTTGAAAGCAAAGCCTTGAAGTGGAAGCCTGTAAAATAGTAATTGCATCCAGTCTTAAATTCACATTATATTTAATATACCTTTATTCACCTCAATGGAATAATATTGGGACCAATCTGTCTCACTGTCTTTAACAGAGGAACATAAGAAGAAAGGCAGCCTATCTCACTTGCGATGAACTTGGCCTAAGACGGGGGCTTGCATTAATTTTTACATGTATTAGTCAAATTGTACAGCAGCCCTTCACTCCTGACCCTCGGCTTGCTCTTCTATCTATTTTTAGGGAAGAGGTTAAGAAGCCTCTGGTCTACAGAGATCTGATGCTGAAGCTACTGGTGACTGCTAGATAAGAAATAGCATGTCACCAGATGGATCTTGCTAACCTCTCTGGTATGGCAGGGCCTGCCAATTGACTGCAAATGAGAAGTTAGCATAGAGCTGTCGGAAAGACGGGGGAGAAATACAAGTTCTCTGATACATGGTTTCAATATATTATATATGCTAATAAGATAAAGGCACTCTGACCTCTGACATCCCATCTCTCCTTTAGTTTGACTCAGTAGTTTCAGCAGACCTACAAATTCAGAATGCTGTTGTTGTTGTTCTGTATCCATCACTACCTATGCAGTGATTTTGCACTAATTTGTTGTTTATGTTTTATGAAAAAGTTCAACAAAAACTTGTTTCCCCCCAAACAACAAACAAACAAACAAACAAACAAACAAACAAACAAACAAACCACACACTTAGTTTTAAATTGAGTCTGCAGATACTGGTTTGTATCCACAACTAAGTAATACTCAGAATCAATGGACTTAAGATAGTCACATCCACTTGGGTCTACACTGAGTATGACTTAGGTGGATAGAATCTGCAGACATCAGCATGGGACATCAGTGTTTTGCCCTAGGCAAAGTTCAGTGTCAACTCGCTCCTCCATTTGCTCACCTTATATAATATTAGCCTTTCTTTGTTCCACATTCACGCACTGCTAGACTTCTAAATGAGGATGATAAGAGATACAACAGAAGGGGGGAAACACAGAAACTGGATGGGTATTGTTGGGAGTAGTGGGAGACCCTCGATGTACTGCTGTAAGGAATGAGATTTGTATTTTAAAAAAACCAATTTGTAAATAGTTTCTCTTCCTAAATTACTTTCCGATGTATAAACTGTTTGCCATTTTTCAATGTCATCTTCATGACATCCTTTTGAGATGGATTAAGTCGAGAGGCAGTGACTTGTTTAAGGCAACCATTTGCATTCATTCAGTGATTCGAAGCAGGTTCTCCCTCAAGCAAATCCAATATATGAATTGTTGGATTAGTTAACTTCTGTTCTACGTCAGTTCCACATGTGTTTGTTCATGCCCATTCTGTCACATTTCCACATCAATTTACAAATGTAAAAATTTGCACTGCTTTTTAAAACCTCCCCTCCCACCTTGAAAATATTCATTTTCTATGCTTTTTGCTACTTTTTAGAGCTGAGAACTGTATTACAAAATTCAGAGAAATGTGAAAAACAAAGAAGAATGTAGTTTTGATTTGCAAATTAATCCACAAAGCACATGGAAATATTGACTAAATAAAATAATTGAGCATTCCTAACACAGAATTGTACCTGTGGCTCTGTAGTGGCATAATGAAACAGAGATGGCTAATCTGTGTCTGTCCATGTCTTGCTGGACACCAACAGCCGTCGGTCCTAACCACTGACCATGTTGGCAAGTGGCTGGTGGGAGCTGCACCCAACATCTGGACAGCCATAGGTTAGCCACCAATGTTGTAGAAGATCAGTTCCCCTCCACATACCTAGGAAGAAGGAGCATGGAAACAAGTTGAGGAAACCTGGAAATGAAGTTCCCTTTGACAGGACAATAAAGCTGGATGAGATATTCAGTGAGACAGACATAATAGACAAGGGAACTGATCAGCTCTGAACTGGCTGGATGTGTATGTGCAATTCTCTCCTTTTGGTTAAAAAAATGCAATTTCTTAGTGATCTAGAAAAATAATAGGATCCCACTGAATGAACTGTTCTTCTTTGTACATATCTTAGTTATGGATCCTTTTAGTATGTAGTGATGCCTGTGACCATCGCCCTCCTTGTACTTTAGTGTAACTTTCAGATCAGAAACGGCCCCCATTGTGCAGACTGCAACTCGTTGGAAACATTAGCAACCAAGTCAGCATCGTTTTCTGTTGCTAACTATTTGTAATACTCTGCCGAACAAGGAATTATTTTTGTACAGGCTAAACTCTGAATCCATCAGACATGTCAGGAAGTGGCCCCATCACTTTAAATCTGCATTGTGTTTGGTCACACTTATTCAAGGAGACGCAGCCTGTTTCTCAAACTGAAATTGATGAAGACATATTTGTTGAACTGTAACAAGTGCTGTTAGGGCCAATAATAACAACTATAGTTAGGCATGCTAAATGTAATAAAAATCTTGCCTGCGGAGATCCGTGGGGTCGGGAAGCAATTTTTAATGCCCACGTACAGCGTTGCACAATTTACCGGGTGAATTCCAAAAGGTTCACATTGTTTGGAGCAGCGATGATTAAATAGCGTCAGCGACAAGCCCACAAACTCAACAAAGAATGGCAAGTCTGAACACTCTTTAAGTTAGAATCCCTTTCCTCTGACTTCAGTAAAAAGAGGGCAGGAAACAGTGGGATCCTGTTGAGACCCTTTCCCAGAACACATGGAGGCAAAGGGAAAACTGTTTACCTGCCCAGGATCCAGTGTCCCTATCCCCACCGGTTGTAGCCCTAGATCTTTGCTCACTGAGCAGAAATGTCTGAATGGGAAATCTCGGAATATGCAGCTGAACGTAGTTAGAGTCCTCCATGTGATTTGGAGGTGTCAGGGAATGACTGTAGTTCAGTGGTAGAGCATCTGCTTTGCATGCAGAAGGTCCCGGGTTCAATCCTCAGCAGCTCTCAGTAGGGGTGGGCAGTGGCGTAGCGTGGGGGGTGCAGGGGGGGCCGGCCGCACCGGGCGCAACATCTGGGGTTAGGGCAAATCCACGGGTTAGGGGGCGCAAATCCACAGGTTAGGGGGCGCAAATTACTTGCCTTGCCCCGGGTGCTGACAACCCACGCTACGCCACTGGGGGTGGGAAAGAACCCTGTCTGAAATCCTGGGGAATGCTTCTGCCAGTCCATGCAGACAATGCTCAGCTAGCTGGAGCAATGGTCGGACTCAGTAGAAAGCAGCTTCCTATGTCCCTATATACAACTAAGGAAACTCCAGCAAAAGAAGACAGATCTTCTCCCCAATACTTCTTTTTTTAAAAGGTATATATATCCCTATTTGAAAATAAATTGCTGTATGTTTTAGACTTCTGCATTTGAGTTTTGTATTTGTACTTAATCATTACACTTATTCCCCTTCTCCTCACTTCTTTATCCTTGCAACAACCTTGTAAGGTAGGCTAGACTGAGAGACTATGGTTGCCCCAAGGTCATCCAGAGAGCTTGATGGCGGACTGATTGAAGCCTGATCTCCCAGGTCCTAATCCAACACAGTAACTGCTAAACCACACTGGCTTTCTTTTGACCATTGAGAACCACATCAGGACCATTGTGAACCACATCTTTTTGGATGAAAGATGGCATAGAATTAAATTCAACTTAAGCTAAAACAGACTGGGCAAGAAATTTCTCCCTGGTATGATATCATTTTCTGTGTGCAGAGGAATCTTTATGTAGCAGATAGGGATGGGCTTAAATTTGTTTCCATGGATGTCCTTGTTCCACTGAAAAGAGATATGGCATCATTGGGACTTTCCAACAGAAGAAGAAATACCAGTTTTAATCAATGTTAGAAGTATATCAACTATTAATTTGAATGCTGATTCCTGGATTCCACATTGTTCTCCATTAAAAGGCAGGCAGACCTGCTTAAATTGTGCATGGCTCCCCTGTGCTCATCATGATCCAAAATTCAAAGCAGACAGTCTAGCTATTATACATCCATTCAGTCCAATTAGTGTTCATCACGCTCCCCATTCAAAGCAAATACTGGGTAGCTTTTCTATGTCCACCTGGTCCATTGTGATTTGCACAATATGTTGCAGAACAACTTGTCACTCTTGTCTTTTCTTCTTTTTAGACCAAATCAGGAACACATAGATTCATGGGGACGCTTATCTGCAACAGCAAAAATGTGTGTGTTGTTGTTTTTTGCTTCTGAAAGCAACATTTAAGGATATTTGTTTCTTGTCTAGTGGTAGAGAGGTCAGGCGGTAGATTGCAGGCGGTTGGACTAGATGTCCCTACGAGGTCCCTTCCAACTCCACAATTCTATGATTCTGTGAACTGAATATGTAGATATGCAATCCTACCTATTTCCTTAAAGTGTGGCTGGATGGTTACGTGGGAGCCGGTTGAAGTTAAATCCTTCGAAGACAGAGGTCCTCTGGCTGGGACGGGACGATATGAGATTGAGGGGGCAACTCCCTTCTCTTGCGGGGGTGCAATTAGTGCCAGCACCGTCCGTTAAGAGTTTGGGTGTAATCTTCGATACCTCCCTCTCCATGGAGGCGCAGATTGCAGCTATAACAAAGGCGGCATTTTTTCATCTCCGCCAAGCTAAGCAGTTGGCTCCTTACCTCTCTCGCCCTGACCTAGCCACTGTGATCCACGCGACGGTCACCTCCAGACTGGATTATTGTAACTCGCTCTACGTGGGGCTGCCCTTGAGACTGACCCAGAAACTCCAGCGGGTGCAGAATGCCGCAGCGAGACTCCTTACGGGGTCTTCGCTGCGAGATCACATTCATCCGGTGCTATACCAGCTGCACTGGCTCCCGGTGGAGTACAGGATCAGGTTTAAGGTGCTGGTTTTAACCTTTAAAGCCCTATACGGCCTAGGACCCTCGTACCTACGGGACCGCCTCTCCTGGTATGCCCCACAGAGGAACTTACGGTCTTCAAATAAAAACATCTTGAAGGTCCCAGGCCACAGAGAGGTTAGGCTGGCCTCAACTAGAGCCAGAGCTTTTTCGGTTGCGGCTCCAACCTGGTGGAATGCCCTGTCGCAAGAGACAAGGGCCCTGCAGGACTTGACATCTTTTCGCAGGGCCTGTAAGACAGAGCTGTTCCACCAGGCCTTTGGTCAGGGCGCAGCCTGACTCCCTCCTTTGGCAATCTCTACAAAGCTTTAGTCTATGGTTGCCATCAATTTGTATTTTAATTAATTTTTAGAATGTATTTATAATGTTGTACTGTTTTAGTGTTGTTAGCCGCCCTGAGCCCGGCTTCGGCTGGGGAGGGCGGGATATAAATAAAATTTATTATTATTATTATTATTATTCCAAGGAACATAAGACGCTGCTTTTATAACAAATCAGACCATTATTCCATCCAGCTCAGTATTGTCAACTCTGGCTGGAAGTGGCTCTTCAGGTTTCCAGGCAGGAGCCTCTCCCAGTCTTTCCTGTAGGTGCTAGGAATTGATCCTGGGACCTTTTGCATTTCAAGTATGTGGACTGCTACTGAGCTATTGCCCTTCCCCAGGGAGACATTGTGTACATAGCTACCCCTTCTTCCCTCAAGAGACACTTGGCTTATTGATGCTCTGGTTCCGTCACCTTATCACCTGCTTCCTTACTATCTCATGAAGCTCTCCTTCCTTTCTGACACTCGTTTATTAAGTTCAGTCATGCTATTGAGTTTTCAGATTTGATTTGGCTTTTCCCTTGTTCCTTCCTCCCATAAATCTTTGTTATCCAAACAAAACCATTGGAGATGCCCGACCACCGCTGCAACATCTGAAGGCTTTTATGGATTGACCTTTCCTGTACTAAATGAGTTCCATGCTCAATAGGGCAACAGTAGAGAATGAGTCAAAGACTGCTGGAGTAGCACTTGTGTGTGTGCTCGCACACACGCACACACACGCACACACACAGAGTGTTCTCAAACACTTTGCTTTGATGCTTTATTTTCATATTTATATGAAGGGTTCATATATATCTGGGTTCTTGCTGAGAGTAAAAAGACATAGATTGTGAACTTTGCATATTTCATTCCCAGCATTTATGGGTTTTGTTTGCAGCCAGATGGGTGGGGTAGAAATAATAAATTATTATTTTTACTTTTACTGGCAGCTGATTAAATATATCTCATGGTAGGCAGACATGCATAAAAGGACTGCAGACTCGAAATTTCCCACCAGTGCCCCAATTGCTCTTTTTGGAGAGTTTAGCATCTTCATACCCTAAACTACTCGCTGATTTATATGAGTCCACTTTTAACAGCTATATCTACAGACAGCAAACATATTGAACCAACTCCTAATGAACTGATTACTTAGCTTAGCATTTTAACTGCCACATTTAACATCCTTTCACCCTCATAAAGATATTGAACTACGAAAGGGATTATAGCTTCCGGGCTGATTGTGACACCCTTTAAAATTAACCCAGAGATTTAATCAAAAGGCATAACCGTAAACAACAACAAATTAAAACAGGAAGGAAAAACAGATTTTTGCTTGATGGGCGGATAAAAAGTTGGGGCTGGTGTCATTATGGAGGTAAAAGGATTAACAGGATTGTCTATTAGATTGTCTGCTTCTGCTTTGCACAGAGACTCAAAGGACACAGATATATGGAATTTGGTGCACAAAACAAGTATGTCATACCCATCTATTCAAGGGTCTGAACTAGCACAAAGGACAGGGTTCTTCTAAAGCAGGGATGGCCAACTCTCAAGCAACTGCGATCTACTTTCAGAATTAAAAACTGCCAGTGATCTACCCCCATTTTGGGCGGTTCAGTTCAAAGTTGTTGAGCTTTTTTTTGGGAAGGAAAGCCCCTTTTTCAGGAGGAGAAAAGCCCCCAATTTTTAGGGGGTTAAAAAAGCTTTGGGGGGGGACTTCCATTTCTGGGGGGGGGGGGGGTGTTAAAGGCAAAGGACAAAGGGGTAAAGTCTCTCACAAAAAGATCGCTATGAATGAAAACAGCAGCACAGAGAAAGCTCAGTCTTCCCTTCCAGAGATCAAACAACAATGGAGGGTGGGCCAAGGGGGCAAGGCAGGAGTCAGTTTTAGCAATGCTAAGGAAAGGGAGCCAGAGATCGACCGCAATCTACCTAAACCTCACAGAGATCTACCACTAGATCACCTCACAGGGATCTACCAGTAGATCACGATTGACCTGTTGGACATCCCTGTTCTAAAGTTTTCTCTCTGATCTGTTACTTTTACAACTTCAGAAAGTTTTTCTATGTTAGAGAAGACTCAGAAATGCAACACGTCACCTATATACACTGAAGTGGTACAGTCCAAGAACTCCTCTACCACCTCATTCTGTGAAAATGGCTCTGATTCCATGTGCACTTATGTGAATTTATATGCAATTCCACATGTGCTGGACCATTAACATGCAGTGCTAACGTGACAGCAGTGCACCCACCAAGGCCATGGATAGCTGGCATGCTAACCAATGGTGTAGCAGAGAAGGATCATGGGTGAGTGCAGATCCAGCACATTTCCCACAGGAAGCAATGGTGTCATCTGCTGGAGCAGTATTTGCCATTGTTGTATCCTTGGGGAGTTGAAGGACAGGTCAGGCCTGGCACATGATCTCTCTGTCAGATAGGCTAGGCTCAGACAGTGACTGGCCCAAGTTGAACTTCATAGCTGATCAAGTCTTCTCAGCCAAAGTCCAATGGGGTAAGCCCTGCCCAGCCCATCAGCTCACTATTCTAGGACATGGCAGCTGATCTTAACAAAATGCTATACCGTGTTGCTTTGGGGGAAGTACATTTATCACTGTGTATAATGATAAATCAGTGGTTGCTTGCCACATGCTGGTGGCAGGCAGGACCAGAGGCAAAAATGGACGAAGAAATGTCACATTTGTACTCTATGCAAATTTCTACCCAGATTTGCACAGCCTTCTCTGTCATTAGTCAAACAAGAAGCATGATGAGAGTTCAAGGAATTATTCCAGCCAGGAAAAAACAGTCAAGTAGGGTGCAAAGCATGGCTGGGAAGGGTGTGTGGCCTGGGGAGAGGAGGTGTGGCAAAGGAGGGTGTGTTGCTGGGGAGAGTTCCAAGGACCAGGTAGAAAGGGCTGCCTGGAGGTTTTCCATTTTGTGCTGGTGGTTCTCCATTTCTCTTTTGCACAAATGGGACAGCGCACATGCTAACAGCATTTCAACATGTCTAGGCATAAGCAAAAACGCTGGCACAGGTAAATGCTTTACCTGTTGCCTTCATCCTGTATAAATCAACCGCTGCAGAACAATATGCTCTGAAGAACTGAATTTGTTGCAGTTGGGCTTGGGGTGTGTGTGGATCTGATATGCAGAGTTGTATAGATCATCTGCAGTGTTTCTCCGGGAAATTCATTTGACCATCATATTCTACCATGATTATTGAAATTCTGTCTGATAAAAAGACACAGTGTGTGTGTGTGTGTGTGTGTGTGCGCGCGCGCATGTGGGGGGGGTGAGTGAGTATTGATTTCTCTGCAGCACCAAAATAGCATGTGTTGCCATAGCAACAGCTGATCCTCCAAAATCTTTTTTCTTTTTTTTTAATGCTTTGATTTAGGTTTGGAAGTGAGACATGGATATCAGTGGTGACACATTAATCCAGACCATCTGCAGCAAGTGACTGTGGTGCAGGGGGTTGGGGAAGTGAGAGAAAGAAAGAAAAAAACCCTCCCTGTTTGGTAATTATTAAGGAAGATGCACTCCTGCAACGGCTCATGAAGCTCACTTGCCAAACCGATAAGAAGCTTTTGGAATGAATATCTCTGTAAGAGCCAGATCCAAATGTCCATTAAGGCACCTTGTATTCTTTGGTATTTATCAGGCCCCATCTTTGAGCAGAGGAGTGCTTGTGTGTGTGTGTGTGTGTGTGTGTGTGTGTGTTTTCCAGCCAAAGTTAAGCACTTTTAGGTCCCTTTGATTTAAGCATGTGCTTAAGACTCTTCCATTGAATTGACAGTGTTTAACTGCAGGGTGCAATTTAGGAGGAACTGAAGGAAGTAACCAGTGTTTTCCGCCCTAGAAAAATAGGTGCCAGTACTTAACATGAAGTTGTTACAGTAAGTGCCACACTTTTTAACAACAACAACAAGAGGTGCCGGTACTGCATACGAAGTACGGAAGCTCAAAATGGGAAGATTCAGGGTAGATAAAAGAGAGTACATCTTCGTGCGGCACATACTTAAACTATGGAACTCAGTCCCACAGGAGGCAGTAATTGCTACTAACTTGGATGGATTTAAAAGAGGGCTAGACAAATTCATGGAGAATAAGGCTACCAATGGCTACTAGTTTTGTTGGCTATGCTTTGTCTCCACAATTGGAGGCAGTAGTGCTTCTGAATACCAGTTGCTAGAAACTTCAGGAGGCAAGATTGCTGTTGTGGTTGAATGCTGCTTGCAGTTTTCTGACAGGTAACTGGCTGGCTACTGTGAGAACAGGATGTTGAGCTAGGTAGACCATTGTCCTGATCCAGCAGTCTCGTCTTATGTTTTTATGGAAATAAGCCCTGTTTTTGATAGATAGATAAATAGACAGATGATAGATGATGATAGATAGATGGATAGATAGATGATAGATAGATAGATAGATAGATAGATAGATAGATAGATAGATAGATGATAGATAGATGATAGATAGATATAGATAGATGATAGAGATGATAGATGATAGATAGATAGATAGATAGATAGATAGATAGATAGATATAGATAGATGATAGATAGATAGATATAGATGATAGATAGATAGATAGATGATAGATAGATGATAGATAGATAGATAGATAGATAGATGATTTATAGATGATAGATAGATATAGATAGATAGATAGATGATAGATAGATAGATAGATAGATAGATAGATAGATAGATAGATAGTTTTAATCAATTGCATTCCTTGTGCACTGGGGCTTACTTCTGAGTAATGCCTAGCAGAAATGTGCTGACATCTTTTAAATATATCCCCAAATGGTCCTTTGATCCTTGCTCCCCCCCCCTTCCCATATCTATGCGCACACACACACACGATTTTATCACCGCTGGATTACATCTCAGTTTTAAATGATGAGCCATTTCTCACACACTCAATAGAGAGTTGTAGCCAGTCACAGCTTTCTGATGAGCATACCTGTGTGAAACACATATTTGCAAACAATTTTTCTTCACATTAACATTTCTCATGTCTGATAGTGGTGTGTAAGGGGGAAAATGCCTCATAAGTATCTTCTGTGGTTCTCCCTACACTTGGTTATGGCTGTTGTGTTCTTTGTTCATTTCCATTAAGTTCATTTCATTACACTCATTCTGGGCTGGTTTTTGTTTTTGTTTTGTCTTGTTTTATTTCCTATTTCTTCTCCCGCCCCCCTTTTATTTTGTCACCTACAGCAGCAGTGAGTTACAGCAGCTGCTTGTTGGCTGCTGCCATTTTATTTTCTGACAATGTACCAGATGCCAGTTGTCACCACACACACACACACACACACAAGACAGCTCCTGCTATTTTATCATGGAATGCACTGGAACGGCACAACATCTGGACATTCCTGGAAAATGAAATGGAATAAAACAGGAAATCTAGAAAACAGGGAAGGGGAAACTTTTTTTCAGTCTTAAGACCTCCCTTCCTTTCTGAGCAACATTCCAGGGACCACATGCCAGTGGTGGGTGGGGCCAGAGGCAAAAGTGGGTGGAGCAACAAATGTGGGTCGCGCCTTTTATAGTAGGCTAGTTCTACATAAGGGACGCGGGTGGCGCTGTGGGTAAAACCTCAGTGCCTAGGACTTGCCGATCGCATGGTCGGCGGTTCGAATCCCCGCAGCGGGGTGAGCTCCCGTCATTCGGTCCCAGCTCCTGCCCACCTAGCAGTTCGAAAGCACCCTTAAAAGTGCAAGTAGATAAATAGGTACCGCTTTATAGTGGGAAGGTAAACGGCGTTTCCGTGTGCTGTGCTGGTGCTGGCTTGCCAGAGCAGCTTCGTCACGCTGGCCACGTGACCCGGAAGTGTCATCGGACGGCGCCAGCTCCCGGCCTCTAGAGTGAGATGAGCACACAACCCTAGAGTCTGTCAAGACTGGCCTGTACGGGCAGGGGTACCTTTACCTTACCTTTTAGTTCTACACACCGTAGCATGCTCCTTTATATTATCCATTCATCCAGGCCAGCAAGAGTTTCAGGGCACATTCCAGTAGGAGAGAACTCAAGAAGATACTAAGCAGGTTCAAGGGTGTGACCTTGGGGTGGAAGGATTATTAGTGGGAGGAGCATGGTCAAGGGAGAGTACAGAAGGGCAGGGTCCTGATGTGTCTGGGGAAGTTACCCACCAGTGCTGTATAAGAGGATCCGGCCACCAAATCAGCTGCTGCCATTGGAGAAATGGAAGCCCTCCCCTGAATGAGTGACTCATGGAATAAGAAGAATAAACCCATTTGGCCCTCTGGTATTCATTGCATTTGTGCCATGATGAGTGAAAGTTGAACCAAATGGGCCCAGTACAGGGGCGCGGGTGGCACTGTGGTCTGAACCACTGAGCCTCTTGGGCTTGCTGACCAGTTCAAAAGCATGCCAGTGCAAGTAGATAAATAGGTACTGCTGTGGCGGGAAGGTAAATGGTGTTTCTGTGCGCTCTGGTTTCCATCACAGTGTTCTGTTGTGCCAGAAGCGGTTTAGTCATACTGGCAACATGACCCAGAAAGCTATCTGTGGACAAACGCCTGCTCCCTCAGCCTGAAGCATGATGAGTGCTGCAACCCCATAGTCGCCTTTGACTGGGCTTAACCATCCAGGGGTCCTTTACCTTTACCTTTTTACCTAATTTCTAGATGCACCTTCAGAGCATCTCAGGTATGCATCTAAAAATGTAATGTGTGGAATGACCCATAGAATCTCCAGATCCCCTCTCAGAAGCAAATGCTCACTGCCATTTCCTACTTCACAGCTGTAAGACTGCAGGGTGCTTTTTCTCCTTCACCTCCTGTCCTTTTGTGGGACGAAGAAGGCTGATTAAAAAGGTATCTGAGGTAAGCAGGCGGTAGGACTTCAGTTTTTTGGAAATAAGCAGTCAGTTAGCCAAGGGCAGCTGGAGACCTTGCCTGCAAAGCAGAATAACCACTGGCACCAGGAAAGGCAAGCAGAGTGATCAGAGCTCAAGCAAACTGCAAAAGTGAGAAGGTCAAAGGAAAAGGAATGGGTGGGAAGGACTGTGAAGAAGGAGCTTTGTGACACTCATAGACCAGCACACTCTTTGCTAGTGTCAAACATGAGTTTTCTGCTCGGAAAGGCATAATGTTGATTGAATGCATAATGCATGTTTATTCTCTGTGCATTTCTGACAGCACTTCGAATTACCACATCTCTGGACTTGCTGACCTTCACGCCACATTATAAAGCATATCTGATTAGCGAGAAGTTTTATTTGGAGTGTGTTAATTGAGTGGTTTTGTTGGCCAACCAAAGTGATTAGAAAGCTATTTTCTTATTTATTTGCATTAGTTAAAATTGATTTGACACATAATTGGTGGCGGTGTTTATAATGCTCCTTCTGCTAAATGTTCTTATGGATTGATCAATAGGTATGTGTTACTACAAAACCTTGGTGGTGATAATGGGGGAGGCAATAAAGGACTTGACAGTAAACAAATGAAATTCTGCTAATTCTGTCGAGTTCTTTATTCGTGTAGGCAAGTGTTGATCTCTTGGGATACGGACTACCTTAAAACAATGAACACGGGATCCTGACTGTGTATGCAAGACATAAGAACAGGGATGGGGGAACCTTTCTCAGTTTGATTCCTTCTGAGGGCCACATGCCAGTGGGAAGGGGTAAAGTAAAAAATGGATGAAGTATTACCTGTGCACAGTAGGTTAGTTTCTGCACACACACACACACACACACACACACCGTGTATCCACCATCCAGACAGGCAAGAGGCATCAGAATTCAAGGAGACATTCTGGCCAGGCAAAAACACTGGCGGGGGGGGGGGGACAGGGACTTTAAGGGTTTGGCTGGGATAGAGGATATTTGACCTAGGGAGAATTCTAAGGTCCAGAGAGAGAGGTTTGGATGGCCATATTCAGCCCCTGTGACTGAGGTTCCCCATCTGTGTTGATCCACTAATGAAAAATGTGTATTTGTTTGGGAGCCAGTTTCCTGTGTCATCCATGGACCCAGAGCTAAGTCTTATCCACAACTGTTACCAATGCCTTCTTTTGGAAACCTAGCAAAGGTGTGTGAGAGAAAGACACCGAAAAGCATATCAGAAATTGAAGAACAGAGGAACAATGGAACCATGGATCTTAGGGGCTAGCCCAATACATTTTGCTGCCTGAGGCATCTCCCTAGGCAGCCCTATTGGGCTGCAGCTGAAGCTAACCTCATTCAGTACTGGCAACAAGACATCTGAGGATAAAATCAGGCTAGTTGTGGGGGTGCAAGACAGGGAGTAGGATACACACAGCACTGCCCTACAATGGAAAGATATAGCCAGAGGGCTTAGGAGAAACTGCTAAAGAGGCTGCCCCCAGCTTTTGACACTTGAAGTGGTTTTCTCACTCTGCCTAATGATAGGACTGGGCCTGATAGATTCCATCAATCACCCATCCATTTTCAAATCGTCCACATCAGGATTCCTTACACAGACTGCCTTTTCTAATGAAAGCAATCCCCTCTCTGGATCAGGAGATGTTCTATGAAGTCCAGCAGCATAACGCTGCTGCAGTCAGTTTATTCCATTTATATCACATCTCTTTCCTAATGGTAGAACTCAAGGCAAAATACAGGAAGTTATTGACCAACAATAGTCCTGCTTAGTTTCAGCACAGTTGCTGCTTCGTGTGTCTTCAGACCTTGCCCCAAGACCATTTTAATCATGCAGCAGAAAAATGAGCAAAAACTCTCCCTCTAGAAACAATTATTCTATCCCTCCCTTGAATCCGGTGCTTATCTATAGGCCATGATGATTGTGCATTCTTTGTATGCATTTTTTAAAACACACTCAGGTTCCTGCTGTTTCCTCCAAGAATGCTGAAAGGGGCTTTTGCTAGCAAACAGGCACCTTCTGTTTTGTCATCTGGTGACAACACAAGAAATCTGCAGGATACCTTTAGGGGACCACAAATGTCCAAATGAGGAAAACGATTAGGAACAAGAATTGCCCTTGTAAGCCTGGGAGCTACAAGTGTCTTCAGGGGAAGCAAAGCCATTTTTACGGGGGTTGGGAATCAGATTATCTTCCACCCTCCTTGGAAGCAGAGGTTAAATGAGCACAAGAATCTCTCTTAGTGGCACGTTGCATTAAAGATAACGAAATGTAAATAAAAGTAAATGTGAAGAAAGTAGAGTGTTGTGAAAGGACAAATGTTTATTGTAATTTATGTGGCAGGGCATTTCCTCCACACAGAAAAGGGGGGGAGGGGAATAAAGGGCAGGGCAGAACAAGATATTCCGCTGCCTGAGGCAGGCCACTCTGTTGTCCTGCATGCTGCCTCCATTTACTGGTTTCTTACTTCTTGTGTTTCCCTCTTCCACCCAGAGCCATCTTACCGATAGGCGCTAGGGGTGTGGGGCACCCAGGAGCCAGGCTCTCAGGGGCACCACACTGAGAGTCCAGGGCCCAAGAGTTGAGTCCGGGGAAGAGCCCGCCCGTCGGTTGGAGCGCCACAGCAGGCTCTTCTGCTGTGGGAGGCTCTTCGCCATGAGTTCAGGGGCGACTGAGCCAGCGAGATGCTGAGGTGGCCAGCCGACTCCACCCTCCTGCGCGCCTGGGACTGGGCAACGGGAGGGGGGGGCGGGGCGTGGGTGGATCTTTTCACCCCAGCACCGCATATGCTTAAAACAGCCCTGCTCCCACCCCCACACTCCACACTACATAACCTTTTGTTATTGATGACAAAGAGAACTTATGGTTCTTTCGTAAAGGATGCTGGACAAGATGGGCATTTGCCTTGATCTTGCAGGGCTCTTTTTATGCTCTTGCTCCAACTCTGTCCAGTTATGTGTAAGTATACTTCTACTCAGAAGTCTCATTGAGTTGATGCTAAGGTAAATGGGTATAAGATGGGTATAGGATTGCATGATTTTATTGCATATCTTTCCCCTAAATACCTGGCTTTCTCGCCTCTTCCTCTGTTTTCTCCCTTGGGTCAAATAATAGACGGTGATTGCTTCTACCTCCAGTATTCTGCCAAACACTATGCACATCAATAGTGCTAGGCAATAAAAAGATTTTATCTATCCATCTATCTCCATTCATCTTTTTCCATGGTAGCTTTTTAGTCCTGGGAATCATGCACAGGATTATTCTGTTTAATTCAATGAATATTATGTCACTTGTTTTCAAATTTGTTGTTTGCTGAGTTATTGAGATAGGTCAGGCTATGAGTCTAAATAAATTCACCCTTGTCATATTTATTAATGGGGAGTGGAGAAAGCTTTTTGTGGCGGGTACCTAGCAGGGTAATTGTTTTTCCCATTCCTCGTCCTTGTCAGTCAGACAATGCTACCTCCTTCAGAGTTTGCAAGATGCTACCCAGAAGTGCTGCCTTTGAAATCCTCCACATGAAAATAAAATCCATGCTCTTTTTAAAATGTCTGTTTAATTCCTATCAAAGGGCTGTCTTATGGTTTTAAGGCACCAGATGGTGTCCATCAAAAAAGAAAGGACGAGGAGCATATTCAGATTATTTCACTATGTTGAAGGAGATGTAAAGTGAGAGATTCTGCAGAGCTTGGAATATCACACTTTGGGCCAGTCTAGCTACTGCCTTCCTTATGGTACAGAAAAGAAAACATGTTTTTCGTGCTTCAGTGATGTGGTTTGAGAAGTGTTTTTTAAAAACAAACAAACAAAAAACCTTCTCCTTGCAGTTTGATGATGCGGCTGTCATATGCTATGTTTTAAATTGTGCACAGATGGGGAACCTCAGGCTGAGGGGCCAAATATGGCTCTTCCGGCCTCTGTCAGGCCCTCATGACTAGGCCACACCCCATTCTCCATTCCACAGGCCACACCCCTCACTGGTCCTTTGCTTGGCTGCAGTGTGCCCTTGAGCCATCCTATTGTCTCTTGCTTGCCTGGATGAGGAAGTGAGTGTCTGGAAACCCCTGTCCTTGGCATAGCTTGGAAGCTGTAGAAAGGTAAACATCACATCCATTGCTCTGCCTATCTTTTTTTGTCTGCCTCCCGCCTATAAGGAACTGTGGCCCTCATCAGAAAATACATCCCCCGGCATAAAGGAAGGTGGTGCTAGCTGCGCAACAGGTTCCCCACCCAGTCTTAGAGAGGAATAGTCTGGTAATTGTGATGGCATTTGAAGGAGCTCCTTGCCCTGTGTCAAAGAGACTTGAATTTGACAAGAGTACAAATCAGCAGTTAAATGGCATCATTCCCCTGCCCCCAAATATTTTCTGTTGAATGTGCCCCCCCCCCTTTGGTAGTGGTTAGGAATTGCTTGCAACAAGTTTGCCTGATCAGTTCTATTGCCCAGCTGTGCTCTCTGGGATGTATGAAATGTTAGAGGAGGGGTAGTACCTCTGGTGTGGGACACATCATACTCCTTGTCCACCTTTGGTCCCAACCCTGCACTCAGCTCTCACCTGTAGCTCCTAGAAGCTGTTAGCATGTGACAGCAGCCACCCCCTGGGAACTGCTTCGGCTGGCTGGCTAAACCAGTTGATCTCAAATCAGTGGGTCTCAAATTCTCAGTGTATTAGGGGCTTCCCCTGCATGTGAAGACAGATTCTGGCGGGTTGAGTGGATGAGACCAGTAGTGGGTCCAATGGTCAGGAAGGCAACTTCTGCATGTGATGTAGAGGTAAGTGAGGGGCAGATGGGGCTCATCAACCTGGGAAAGTAGCCCATCTAGGAGAAGGAAAGTTCTGATCCTAAACCTTTGCTGCCTTGCAGTGTATCTCCAGGAGAAGAAAAGGCTAAGGAGTAAACACTACACAAATCCAGAGTGGAGTCCCTAAGGCAGTTGGATGGCACCTTGTATGCCTTCTTCTGTCAATACTGCAGTGAGGCTGAGAGGAGGGGTCTTGTGGTCTGGGCAGCCCAGGATCTCAATATGTACTGCCCACCCCAGGGTGGTCACTTTGGTGCTGCTAATGCAGCTATTTGATCACCCCTGGAGGTGCACTCCATTGTCTCTCAAGACAGACGGATGCCAACAATATAGTTCTCTATCTTAACTGACATCACTTTCCTTGAACGACATCATCATGTAGCCAAGTCTATGTGTTGTGATGTCATCAGCCTCTTCATTGCATGGTCCATGAATGTCTAGATTCACCCATGCAATAATCCAGGCAGTATTGTCCTCGCTCAAGTGGCTTTTTGTTTGTTTGTTTTTACAAATACAGCTTAATCTGGAAGCTCCTTTGAATGCATATTTTTAGCTATGAGTGAGGTAGTAATGATTTAAGTAAATAAAACTGCCCAGGCCTGGCTTCGGGAGGTCAGTGGTGAATCTTCCTCCTTTTTTTTTGCCTGCCAGAGAGTTGGAGGCTAGTGAACTAGCCCTTGCCTTGCTTGTTTGACTAATTAAAATTCTGAACTACACACCTGTAAAGAGCAGCAAGGAACCTGGCAGAGAGATGCCACTGCTTGAGTTGCTAAGAAATGGGCTAAGCCTATAGCAGCTTCCAGTGATAAAAAGCTTATATAGATCCATACCAGCAGTAAAAACAGGAACAATAAACTTGCAAGCCCTGGGGAATAAACTCATCCTCCTGGTGCCAAAAGTGACAACAAAGTGTCCAAGTGTGCCTGGGAAAAGCACGCCTCCCTTGGGGTGCCACTACTGAAAAGGCTTTGTCTCTGAATCTCTCTTGGATATGGGCTTCTGATGCAGCTCCTTAGGAAAAGGACGATTTCATAGCCAGCAGATAGCTATCTCCCAACTTGTATAGGTAAAACCAACAGCATGTTGCAACGCATCCTAAAATGAATTGGAAATCCATGCAGGGTTGATGTTTCGAGTGTCTCTGCCAAAAATGTTGTTGGTGCAGCATAAAGAAAGCAGTACCGTATTTTTCCGTCTATAAGACGTCCCCATGTATAATACACTCCCTATTTTTGGGGACTCAGTTTTAAGAAAATTGGGGGGGAGATATATCCGTGTATAAGATGCCTCCTAATTTTTTACATTGTTTTTTAGTCTTATACACAGGGAAATATGGTAATTCTGCTCTATGTTATGAATGCCTGTGGCTCCCAGACCACTGTTCTTTTGCCTAACCCCTCCCTACCATGCATATTTATCTTCCTTTGTGATTCATTTATTACGGTACTTGCTGATGACTGCAGCTTCCTTCTGTGCTTCCTTTCCTTCTACTGCCCCAATTCCATTTGCTACATAATGCCACTATTTAAGGCCAGGAAGGCTGTTTAATGAGGAGGTAATCTGGTGCCTTCAACAGGAAGCAACAAATTACTCAGCCTTACCATTTACCCAGCCAGCAAACAGAGTGTCAAATAAAATAGCACTGCACTTTGCCCTAAATAACTTTTTTTAAAAAACCACCTGCCTAGATATTTATCATTCTGCTACTCAGCTGACCCTGTGTTGTTTTGAGAAAGGAGATATCTCATTCTGAGCATAACTTATTACAAACAATGTCAGCATCACATTTAGAGTGTCGCTGCGAAGGGAAAAGTGGCAGCTGAAAATGGCAATGTGACTTTCCATATTTATTTCTCCCTGTGACTTCCAAAGCAATTTTGCTCCGTGGGTATATAAGTCACCGGGTGATACTTCCCCATGTATGCGCACTTTCTGGCACCTCTGCAAGCTCAGCTGTGGTGAGGGAGATCATGCTGGGCTCTCTTTGCCCTTTAGTTCAACTCTAGTAAAGGCAAAAAAACGCAAATTTAATATCTGCAGCTGGATTTTAGCTGACAGTTTTCATTGTTGCAAAAAAATAGAGCAAATCCAAATTCCTACTTATTTTTCTGTCTCTGCACACTCAACGGGAGTAAAATATTTCTGTGTAGGTCAGCCAAAGGCAGTACTTGGATGGAGCGAACTCGGGGAGATATGCAGAGAATGCATGTATAATACAGCACTTTCTCGAGCACTTTCTCTTTTTTATGTTGTTTAAAGTAATTAAATCAAGAGAGCTTTCATCGGCACTGCTGTAGGTGCCACTTTGTTTCGGTTGCTGAGATGTAAATGGGCTCCTTGAGTAGGTAGCCTGTGCGTCTATGTTTTGAATTGCAGTCAGGTAGGCAGCGTTTCGGGAATAATGACATCAGCACTCTGAAGTATGTGATCAATGTGACCTGCATTGCTGGAGAATCTAAGCCCCTCGCTGAATGTGGAATGACGTGCTGATCCAGAAAGCAGCCCTGTTATGGAGGGAACCGGAACCACATTTTACAGACTGCGTATATCAGTGCAGGGGAGTGGGTGGCGCTGTGGTCTAAACCATTGAGTCTAGGACTTGCCGATCAAAAGGTTGATGGTTCGAATCCCCACAACGGGGTGAGCTCCCATTGCTCTGTCCCAGCTCCTGCCATCCTAGCAGTTCGAAAGCACTCCAAAAAAAGTGCAAGTAGATTAATAGGTACCGCTCCAGCAGGAAGGTAAGTGGCGTTTCTGTGCACTGCTCTGGTGTCGGTGTTCCGTTGCACCAGAAGCAGCTTAGACATGCTGGCCACATGACCTGGAAAAAACTTTCTGCAGACAAACACCGGCTCCCTCGGCCTGTAAAGTGAGATGAGCGCCGCAACCCCAGAGTCATTCGCTACTGGACTTAACTGTCAGGGGTACCTTTTGATATCAATGCAGAGAGAGCAGTGCTTCTCCCCAGTTTGCTTTTGAGCTTCCTGATCTCATGGAACCCCAAATGTGTACTATTGATCTACAACATCACAATCCACATAGTGAATTAGCAAGACTGGCAGAGTTCTAGCAGTAACTGCAAAAGGGATGTCTGCCATCTGATCAATATCCCTAACCACTGTTTGCCAGCTGCAGAGTGTGGTTGCTGGTTTTTGTGACAAGCAGTTGAAATTCCCAAAGGGCATCTCCTTATGTATTGTTCAGATCATGGGAGCCAGAGCAGTATATCAGCATAATATTTTGTCATTAATTTGGCAGATAGTTGAAAGTGATGAAAAGTGGGTCTTAATTTAAGATACCCATGCATATGAAACAGATTAGTTGCATAGCTCTTCTTATATTGATATCTGAAAATAAATGTATATTAAGGCTCCCTATTAAATCACATATAAGTTGGGATGGGCAAATCCACCAATTTTGTTTTCTCGTTTTTCCAGTCTTATATTCAGCCCTCCACATTTTCATACCAGTTTGTAATTCCTTTATTATTATTTTTAAAGGTCCTAATTAAAATTCACCTGCACTTTAGTGTCAATTTCTCCCAGCAAACAGATTTTTCTTTGCGCTTTTGCCTAATATACATATTTCCCAAAATATACAAAAGAAAGCGTCTCTCTAGAATGGCGGTGCTCCCAATTAAGTCTTACCCCCCCGTCCCTATTAATCTGCATCACTCGTATGTTTTGTAATCTGAGCTTGTACCCTCTATGCTTTCTGTTCTAACACTCTCTGAGCTCTGCATGTCTTTGGGGAAGGGGGTTGAATGCTGTCCAGAGATTGCGAATCTGTTAACCCTCTCTCTTCTAGTGTTTCTTCTGCTAGCTGTTTCCCATCCAGTATTTCCCAGCTTCTGCCTTCTGAACTATGCCCCTCCGCAAACCACTGTTCTAACTCTATACTGTTCTCCTACTCCTGGGAAGATTCAGGATCGGGGGGTGGGCAGTGGCCCCCAACATTCCTCTTCAGTGCAGTCTCCCTCAGCACAGTCCATAACTAATTTATGCAAACTTGACCAAGAACGGAAACAGAATGACCCATATATCCCTAGCCTAGGCCTACGTTTATAGTTTTGATTTTGTTGACAGATATACACCTGAGAACTCCAGGTATAGGGTGGTATAATAATAATAATAATAATAATAATAATAATACACCCAAGTTACAGTATACCTCAGCATTTTATCACTATTCTAATCATCATTTTATAGACTTTTATGTGAAGTACGGAACAATTCCAATTATTTTGTCCTGACAGAAATCGAGGTCTCTCTTGGTTGTTCACTCTGTTATTAGTACTCATCAGGGCTAGAAGTCCTTTCCTTTCGTCACAGGACAGAAGGGATATAAGACTATGAGATATATCGCATGAAATGCTAGCCTTCACAGACTACATTTGGTTTGACCACCTTACTGCAGCTTTCTGATTTGTAGAAATAACAGCCTCTGTAATTTCAAGAGCAATACAAAAGGCGCTAGCAGTAGATGTTTTTCTCCATCACTCCTAGAGCCACGAGCTGTGGATGGTTAACTCAATCACCAAGGAATGAGGTTATCATAAATAGTAGCGGTGAGATTTTATGACTCTAAAATATTTCTGAAATGACTTTCACCCATTACATTCAGGAGTAAATGGAATACAGAATGGTGTGGCGTAAGAGCTTTCTTGACACTCATGCGCCAAATGAGACAGATCCTTTTTCTCTGCTACTCAGTTGCAGATGCCCAGTTCACACTTTCTGAAACAATACATGAACCGAAACAAAGCCATCCTTCAAAATCTGCAATGCAGTTCTCCAGCCAAACCATCTGTGGGAAAAATACATATGCTGCGGTGGGAAATGCATAAAAATGCACATAACAGTGGATATGATTTACAAAAAAAAAATGCAATATACTTGGCAGAATTGCATCTAAACATGTATATTAGGAAATCCACACTAAAATGCTTGTTAATTTTCATGAGGATTTTAAAATAAATTAAAAACCCACAAAGTGCTGTGGTAATGTGCAGACCTAAACCAAAGATTAGAAAAAAGAGAGAAATTGACAGAAACTGAAATCTACGGATTTGCCAGCCCCTATTTGCAGAGGGCACACTCATCAAATCCAGCACCGAACATTCACCCAAGTTACATGATCACCAAGGGAAAATGTTAGAAGTTACAATCTATTAATTTTAAATATAAAGGTAAAGGTAAAGGGACCCCTGACCATTAGGTCCAGTCGTGGCCGACTCTGGGGTTGGGGCGCTCATCTCGCTTTATTGGCCAAGGGAGCTGGTGTACAGCTCATGTGGTCATGTGGCCAGCATGACTAAGCCGCTTCTGGCGAATCAGAGCAGTGCACGGAAACACTGTTTACCTTCCTGCCAGAGCAGTACCTATTTATCTACTTGTACTTTGATGTGCTTTTGAACTGCTAGGTTGGCAGGAGCAGGGACCGAGCAACGGGAGCTCACCCCGTCACAGGGATTCAAACCGTCAACCTTTTGATCGGCAAGCCCTAGGCTCAGTGGTTTAGACCACAGCGCCACCCATGTTCCTAAAAAATTTTTTTGAATATACATCATAGCAAAACAAGAACAAGAAGAAGCAGCTCTTTTTAGAACATTTTGGTTCCAGTTTTTCCACCAGTTGCATGACCATCTTATGAAAATTTCTCCTACCTAGTCCATATTTCCAGGTCTTTCTGTTTAAGTACCAGTAGTTATTTTGGACTTCAGTAGAGTGACTGAATACATGTTATAACAACCCCACATGTGATTGTCTACTAAGCAAGTGAGTTTAAGTCTGGTAAAGGACAGACTTCTTGGTGTTCTGGAAATGGATTTGGGGAGGAATGAAGAATAAGAGAGAAAAGAGCATACACAGGCATCAAATCTCGGCACAGATTTAAGCATGCGTATGCTACCTGAAGTCCATGGTTTTTGGTGTGCTTTACTCTATATTGGATTATGGCAAGAGTGTGTCCACAGCTGCCACAGCTGGAGACAACAATGCTTCCGAATAGCAGTTGCTGGAAGGCACAAGATGGAAGAGTGCTCTTATGCTTGGCCCCTGTTTGCAGGTATCTGACAGGAATCTGGTGGGCCACTGTGAGAACAGGTCGCCATTGGTCTGATCCAGCAGTCTCTTCTTATGCTCTTATGTGTCTGTATACGTCGCAAAAGCACACATCATTACATCTTTGGCTACGTAATCTTAAACATCAGGCATTTTCAGTCAGGAATCTAAAACAGTAGCTGCTCCTATGCACATTTTGTCAACAGTGTGAGGTAGAAAATGCCATCCTCTCTGGAACCTTCTGACCAACCCAACCCACTTCATTTCACTTAATAGCTAGCCCAGCGCAGGTGGAGTGGAGCTAGCGAGGAGGAGAAATGACTGAGCTGTCATTTCATTTGTCTATCATGAGAAATCCAGGAAAAATCAACAAATGGAAACACTTAGTTCAGGCCAAGATACTGTCCAAAATGGTACTACTTCCTGCAGTTGCATTGCTAATCAGCCCTATAGATGACATTCATTTTCTATTTCATTTTGTGTTCTTGGCATTGACTAGGTTCCCAAGGTGATGTAGCCACCCCCCCCAAAACCCCTGTACAATAGAAACCTTTCATTGCCATAGCTGTCAACTTTTCCTTTTTTTAAAGGGAATTCCCTTATTCCGAATAAAATTCCTTGCAAGAAAAGGGAAAAGTTGACAGCTATGTTCACTGCATATTAGCTTTTCTGTCCCTCCCAAGGTATCTTAGCAGTATCTTTCAGAGTGACGCTCCCAGGAATGTAACATTCCTATTTTCACATTGCAACAGCAATTCAGTGACTAGAAGCACGACACACTTACATACTGGTGTATGCAGATCCTTTATTGTTGTGCCCAGTATCATGTCATCTCACTACAAAGGCTGAAAGTGAGAAGCTTGAGTGAGAGACTCTTTTCAGCAGAGGTTGAGCTGACAACAGATTTCACAACTTTTTTTCATTTCTGCCATGAAGGGTTTTCTCTAGACTGACTACCTGGAGATACCTACATAATGCATAAGTGCTGAACTTTCTAGAGCCAGTGTCTGCATGCATTGAAAAAACTTTTGTGCACGCAATTGAGAAAAGGGAAAAACAGCTTTTGTCAGAGTCAGGCTGGAGGAAATTGCACACATATGCAGAAGGGTTTTTATTTATTTTTTGGAAACTCAGTGAATATCCGAGGCACTCTGAATTTTCTATAGATAGCCATGGGGTAGAGTAGCAGACATATCCATGGAAATAAAGAAACAAAAGCTATACATCCTTATGTGGCGTATTTTATAGGAATGGCTGTTGAATCTGATTAACTTGGCATGAAAGGAAATGAGGACAGCTGTTGTAAATCCAGGGTTACTGTGCTAAAACATTTCAGATAGGAAAGGGTATGATCACATTTGCTTAATTGTTTTTTAACAATGCATGTACAATGAATTTAATAAATCAAATGGAAACCTACCTTCTTCAAAATATTTATTTTCTCTTTTTTACATTTCCCTTTTCAAGTCGTTTATAAAATAGGTTGATTGATACCTCACAGTCATATTCTTAGTATAGCCACTGAAATCAATGGGTAAGTCCATTCATTTCAATGGATCCACTCTGAGTATGACTAATATTAGACTTCATCTGCTGTTTTAACTGTTGCAGGTAGGTGATGCTATTGGTGAGAGTGTAGCAGCGGAGGTTGGGAATAATAATTAGGGTGTCCTAATAATAATAATAATAATAATAATAATAATAATAATAATAATAATAAATGCTATTTATACCCTGCCCTCCCCAGCCAAGACCAGGCTCAGGGCGGCTAACATCAGGTATAAAAACAATTAAAATACAACTTAAAAACAGGATTAAAATACAACTTAAAATGCAGCCTCATTTCAGTGGAAGCCCAGATCAAAAACTGTTTGGGGGAGAAAACGTCAGATCTTCACCAAGGCCAACTATCCAGACTGGTCCTACGTGGGCCAGAAAAAACCAGGGAAGTCCCCAAATAGGGGTTCCATCACAGAAGGAAAAGGAAATAGGGGGAGGGGATCAGGCTGATTCAAGCCAAAGGCCAGGCGGAACAACTTTGTCTTACAGGCCCTGCAGAAAGAGATCAGATCCCAAAGGGCCCTGGTCTCATGAGACAGAGTGTTCCACCGGGCTGGAGCCAGTGTTGAAAAGGCCCTGGCCCTGGTTGAGGCTAATCTGACTTCCTTAGGGCCCAGGACCTCTAGAGTGTTGCTATTTATGGACCTTAAAGTCCTCTGCGGGGCATACTAGGAGAGGCGGTCCTGTAGGTATGTGGGTCCTAGGCCGCAAAGGGCTTTAAAGGTCAAAACCAGCACCTTAAACTTGACCCTGTACTCCACCGGGAGCCAGTGCAGCTGGAAAAGCACTGGATGAATGTGGTCCCATGGCGAGGACCCTGTAAGGAGCCTTGCTGTGGCATTCTTTACCCACCGGAGTTTCTGGGACAACTTCAAGGGCAGCCCCGCGTAGAGCGAGTCACAGTAATCAAGCCTGGAGTTGACCATCACATGGATCACTGTGGCCAGATCAGGGTGGGAAAGGGATGCAGGAATATCTAAACTGGTGTCCTCAAGTCATTTCTGGATTTGACCATGGCCATGATTGCTGGAGCAGCTGGAATCTGGAGTTCAACAAGAACTGGGAGGCATCACATTGGCTATGCCTGTACCAAGGGCTTCAGAGAATATGAAACTCCTTTATATTGACCATTAGTTCACTAAGCAAAAAAAAAAAAAAAAAGGTCTGCTCCAGTTTGCAGCAACTTTCTAGAATCTCATGCAAAGGTCTTTTCCAGCTTTGCTACCCAATATCAATGTATTTGTTGAAAATGCTGCAGACTGAACATGGGTCTTTTCACTTGCAAAGCACATCGTTCGTGACTGTGTTACACCCCTTCTGGGCTCTTCATGTGAGCAACATACACATGCTTTCAAACATGACAAAATAGCTCATAAAATCATTTGTTTTAAAATGAATCAACTCTTAACTGTCTGCTTCTCATTTCCTGATATGCCAGAAAACTGGCAATCATGAGCAATCAATCAGTCTTTTTCGTCAAAGGTAATGGCGGGGGTGGGAAGAAGATTTAATCTCATGAGCATCCTAGTGGTACTCCTGGGTAGATACGAAAGTCCAGACTGCTGTCATGCTGTACTCATTTCTCCGTGTCACAGCTTAATAGTCACTTTGCTGTACGGTGGTAACTCAGGTTACAAACTTAATTCGTTCTGGAGGTCCGTTCTTAACCCAAAACCGTTCTTAACCTGAGGCGCGCTTTCACTAATGGGGCCTCCCACTGCCACCGTGCCGCCACCACACAATTTCTGTTCTCATCCTGGGGCAAAGTTCTCAACCCGAGGTACTACTTCCAGGTTAGCAGAGTTTGAAACCTGAAGTGTTTGTAACCTGAAGCTTTTGTAACCTGAGGTACCACTGTAGTTTCCTTAAATAAATAAATAACAGCTCCTAAGTATACATGACATCTCCTTTAGCATGCCAGCTTTTAGCTTTGGATAGTTATCTAGACAGTCATATACAACTGCATTTCAGTCTTTCAACTAGGCACAGATGTTTGAAAATTGTTCAGAAGAACGGTAAATGTTGGGAAGAGGTCTGCATTTCTTTTCTTATTCATTGCCACAAGTCCTCTTTATTATGACAGATTTCAAACATATCCAAGGGCCAGGTCACATGACCAAAAGTCAATGCACATGACATATTGAAATTGTTGTGTTGATAAGTAAGGGTAGATTAATGGATTTGTCTATATCAGGTCCATGTGAGTTATGCATGTATTCATACATCTGTATTACCCAGTTTCCACATCAGTCTGTTGGGTGTGTGTGTGTGTGTGTGTGTGTGTGTGTGAGAGAGAGAGAGAGAGAGAGAGAGAGAGAGAGAGAGAAACTGCTTTGTAAACCACTCTGAGGTTTGTTAGTTTTATAATCAAGCAGTTACAATTTTTATGAAATAAAATCAATTATATGTGTGTTTATTATCATACACCAAAATATATTCAAAAATACATGTTTAAATACAAATATGCCTTTAAATATGTATTTTTTTTAAAAAAAAAAACACTTTGGAAATATTTTGACACAGCAATCACATTCAGGGGCACATTGCCTTTAGCAGTGGATATAGAACACAGTCATCATGTCCAGCATCCCTCAGTGACCAACTATGGAAAACCACAAGCAGAAGAAGAGGGCAACATCCCTCTCCCCCTATTGTCCTCCAGGAACTGGTATGGAGGTTGCATTTAGCCACCATGACTAGCAGCCATTGATAGTCTTCTCCTCCAATAATTCATCTACGCCTTCCATGTTGGTGGCCATCACTGCCAACTGTGCGAGCAAGTTTCAAAGTTTAACTATGTGCTGCATGAATAAGTACTTCCTTCTTTCTGTTCTGAATCTTCTAACATTCAGTTTCAAGAGTTCATGGATTTTTTTTAAAAAAAGTTTGATATTTTATTGTGTTTTATTATTCTGTTGGGAGCCACCCAGAGTGGCTGGGGCAACCCAGTCAGATGGGCAACAACAACAACAACAACAACAACAACAACAACAACAATAATAATAATAATAATATTTTCACAAGTTCTAGTGTTATGAGAGAAACTATTCTCTGTCCACTTTCTCTATGCCATGCATACTTTTATAGACTTCTGTCACGTTGCCTCTTACTTCCCTTTTCTCTAATCTAAAAAATCCCAAATTCTTCAACCTTTCCTCACAGGGGAACTTCCTCTCCTCTTGGCCTAGATCTATGCCCTTTCTCTCTCATCAGTGTATAAAGAAGATCCATTCAAAGCAAACTAAGCTGCCCTTGTGCCTCTTCTTTAGATGTTCTCTCGCCTCATACATCTGATTCCATCTGTCTTTTTAATTATTACACTGAGGGAAACCGTGAACAGGTTTTTAAATGTTCATGCTTTGTTGCATAAATTGTACATCCTGCATACTAGTAAATAACATCTTGCATTATTGTCTGATAAATAAAACATTTTTAAGCTATATGATTTTGGCCCCTGGAGAAGAGTAACAAGCTGCTTTAATATTTACTATCTTCTTTTCAGGCCTTCTTCAGAATTAGATTTGGAAGAATTTATGAACGTAAACACTGTGAAAACCACGCACCATGTCCATTGTGCTAACTTGGTAGCTATCTGTCTCTTTATCTCTCCATAGTCCATCAAGTTTATTTAGGGCGACGTGTAAGAAGGTCTTGTCTTTGTTGCATACAAAGTGCAGTTTTAATATGATGACAGGCAATAATTTCTCTTGGAAAGAAATTGAATCATCTTCATATTTGACATTAAGCAACATAGTGTTTGTTACAAGCCAAGCAGTGCATGAGATTCCAGGGGTCTTGGCCTTGTCTCTTTGTGGAAATGAAGGAGCAGCAGAGACTTCAGTTTATCCACATATATACAACCTGAGTGTAGATGGAGGGAGTGCAGAAGTTACAGCATTGCCATCTCTAGAGGGCTTCTCCCTGCTTCTCTCATAGCTTCACAGCCAGCTTGAATCTAGAGCAGCCAGCCATGTTCTCCAGTCTTTGGGTTGCCAGCTCTTCAGCCAGCAGCCAATATGGTTCTGGCCTTTCTTCTCCTCCTTTCCAGCAAACCCTTGCTCCAAGCAACTCCTCCCATCCACCTGCTATCCCACCTGACAGGCATATTTTTCCTCTCAGCATATCCTGTCCCCTTCCTGTCACCTCAGCAACCCCTATTTTGCCCAGTCTCAAACACTTTCTTTGATGTGTGGTTGCCTGACTTTTGCTTCATAATGGCCTACATTCAACAAGCCCAGCCAGGCTGGTTTGCATGGGCTACACCCAGGAGAACTGTTGCAGACTGCAATTTCCCTTCAGTATACCAAATATCAACTAGATTCTGACATTCATTAATTTCTTGGGTTATTGGGGGGGGGCTCCCCCCCAAAAAAATCTGTCTGAGTCAGACCATTGGTCCATCTTGCTCAGTAGTGTCTACAGCAGGAGTGGATTTGGCTGGATCCTGGCCCCCCTCAAACTCAGGGGCTGTTTTGTTTGCGAGCACAATGGGTTATCTTCAATTTCCTTAGTGTTTTGATATTTTTGCTTTTCTTTTTCTTTGTTTCTGGTTTTTGTCTTTGTGACTTCTTGCTGGTTACTGGGTGATTCATATCTGCTGGTTCGGGTAGGTTATTCATTTGGTCAGTGTCATTTGGCTCTGTGCCTCTTTCTTGAGGTGTAAAATTTTCCACTGGAGTCAGAAGTAGCCCATTTGTTATCGTTAGAATTTTTTTCACGCTGGGGAGGTCCGTGCATATCAAGTGGAACTGGTCCTGAAGATAACCGTCTCTCTCCTCTGTTTGAGTACATTTGGAAGTAACCAGTTGAGCCAGGCTTGTTGGGTAGTTAATATTTTTGGAATCTTGTCGGAGCACTTTAAGATGAGTTGACCAATCGAGAACAGTGGAAGGAGGAGGAATGGCCTCATCTAGAATTAACTCATTCAGCTCCCTCTTACTCTCCTTCTTTTGGGGGCTGTTTCAACAGGTGAGCAGGGCACCAGGAGACCCATTTCTCCTTTGTAGCAACCTGCACCACAAAGGAAAAACTGAGCCAAGCCAAGCATGGCTTGACATGAGGCTCGACACTTTCTGTAGAGGGTGGCTGCACTGTTGAGCTCCTTGACAGTGTGGTGTGGTGGTTAGAGTGTCAGTCTAGGACCTGGGAGAGCATGTTCAAATGCCTGCTCAGCTATGAAGTTCACAGGGTTGTTGTTGGGATTAAATGAGGACAGAGGGGATCCATGTACACCATCTTGAGCCTCTTGAAGAAAAAGGAGGGATATAAATGCAGTCAATCAACTCAGTTGCACAGCCAATCCTGGCAATGTTGAAGTCCGTTCCTATCATCTGACAGTCACTGACTTCAAACTCTGCTTTCTGCCAGGATCAGCTGAGCTACGGAAGTACCTGTAGCACAGCCAATCCCGGATGGCTTGCTCTAACCATCTGTCTGCTGATTGGCAGTGGCAGCAAACCTCCCTGGCTGATGCCCAATCAAGAGCAAACTTTAAGGATGCCAGCTGTGCACCGGCAGCCATGTCTCTACTTGGCCCTCACCTGATGTCACATTTGATGAGGCAAGTGAGCCTAGCTTTGTGGAAACGGCCTCATGGGAGCTGTGCTGAGCTAAATAGTCCCCCCTAAAGAGCCCAGAAGGGACGCAGGTGGCACTGTGGTCTAAAGCACAGAGCCTAGGGCTTGCCGATCAAAAGGTCGGCAGTTCAAATCCCTGTGATGGAGTGAGCTCCCATTGCTCGGTCCCAGCTCCTGCCAACCTAGCAGTTTGAAAGCACGTCAAAAGTGCAAGTAGATAAATAGGTACCGCTCTGGTGGGAAGGTAAACGGCGTTTCCATGCGCTGCTCTGGTTTGCCAGAAGCTGCTTAGTCATGCTGGCCACATGAGCGCCGCAACCCCAAAGTCGTCCACAACTGGACCTAACTGTAAAGGGTCCCTTTACCATTAAAGAGCCCAGAGGTTCCCCATGCCTGGCATACAGGGACTGACATTAGTTATCCAGAGTGTCAGAGAGGGTGCCAGACAACCCCAGACTGATCTGGAGGTGACAGGAATTGACCCTGGAATTTTTTGGCATGCAAAGTAGGTACATTAGCACCGAGCCATGTTCCTTCCCAAGCAAGTGAGATGGCTTGTATTTGATCATATGTAGGCCGCTGAAGAAGAATCTTCCTTGCAGGCAAGTTCCTTTGTATGGAAGAAACAGGCTAATGGATGAATAATATATTTACCTCAACAGATTGATAATGAGGAAATCAAATCCTTCCAGGTAATGCGGCAGAAAATCAGTCAATCCCTGTTTCCTGGCAGTCAGTGCTGCCTATTCGAACCTAATGCTTCCTGGCTTTAGTGATGCTGGAGGAACTAATTCTCTAGGGGAAATTTAATTTGTATCTGTTTATACTATTTATGATGCTTTTTGTCTTTCAAATGAGAATTTCAACCATGTCTCTATAGTGCAAAGGTGAAGTGGAGGTCATGCATGAGGATTGCAAGCAACCACTATCCTGTTTAGTAGAGGAGTTTATTCTCTCTCCCAGATCCATAATACTAGAACTCAGGGAGATCCGATGAAGCTGATTTGTTGGAAGAGTCGAGGGAGACAAAAGGAAATAATTATTCACACGGTACATTGTTCAGTTACGTAATTCGCTCCCACAAGAAGTATGGGTAGTCACCAACATGGATGGCTTTAAAATAAAATACTAGCCATGATTGTAATGTTGTGGCTCCACAGTCAGAGGCAGCATGCTTCTGAATACCAGTTGCTGAGAATTACAAGTGGGGAGAGAGCCGATTCATGCAGTTCCTACAGGCTTCTAGTTGGCCATTGTGAGAACCGAATGCTGTTCTAGATGGATCTTTGGACTGATCCAGAAGGCTCCTCTTTATGTTGCTTACAATTTCCCATCTACTATTTTTATGCATTCCAAGTTCCAGAAGCTGCTATGCACTTTGGCATATCCCTGTATTCTTTCTCCATGTTTTCCTATGACAAACACAGGGGGAGAGAGGGAAGTGGGAAGAGCTTCATTTCAGTGATAGGAAGCTGCTTACCTATCTTAGGAGGGTCAATTGTCCACAGGTTCCCTCTCATTGACACTTATCTGTTTAATGATGCCACCTGGAGATAGAATGGATTGGATCTAGACTTAGTCAACTGCAATTAGTTCCCCTTGAAATCAGCAGCATTGAAGTTGAATTGCAACTAATGTTATGCGTTGATTTCGGTGGGACGTGTTGTTGTTGTTTAGTCGTTTAGTCGTGTCTGACTCTTCGTGACCCCATGGACCAGAGCACACCAGGCACCTCTGTCCTCCACTACCTCCCACAGTTTGGTCAAACTCATGCTGGTAACCTCGAAAACACTATCCAACCATCTCGTCCTCTGTCACCCCCTTCTCCTTGTGCCCTCCATCTTTCCCAGCATCAGTGTCTTCTCCAGGGAGTCTTCTCTTCTCACGAGGTGGCCAAAGTACTGGAGCCTCAGCTTCACGATCTGTCCTTCCAGTGAGCACTCAGGGCTGATTTCATTAAGAATGGATGCGTTTGATCTTCTTGCAGTCCATGGGACTCTCAAGAGTCTTCTCCAGCATCATAATTCAAAAGCATGAATTCTTCGGCGATCAGCCTTCTTTATGGTCCAGCTCTCACTTCCATACATCACTACTGGGAAAACCATGGCTTTAACTATACGGACCTTTGTTGGCAAGGTGACGTCTCTACTTCTCAAGATGCTGTCTAGGCCTGTCATTGCCCTTCTCCCAAGAAGCAGGCGTCTTTTAATTTCGTGGCTGCTGTCACCATCTGCAGTGATCATGGAGCCCAAGAAAGTAAAATCTCTCACTGCCTCCATTTCTTCCCCTTCTATTTGCCAGGAGGTGATGGGACCAGTGGCCATGATCTTCGTTTTTTTGATGTTGAGCTTCAGACCATATTTTGCGCTCTCCTCTTTCACCCTCATTAAAAGGTTCTTTAATTCCTCCTCACTTTCTGCCATCAAGGTTGTGTCATCTGCATATCTGAGGTTGTTGATATTTCTTCCGGCAATCTTAATTCCAGCTTGGGATTCATCCAGCCCAGCCTTTCGCATGATGTATTCTGCATATAAATTAAATAAGCAGGGAGACAAAATGCAGCCTTGTCGTACTCCTTTCCCAATTTTGAACGTAAGTGCAGCTAACTTCATCTGGATCTGTCCCAGTCTCCCTTTTCTTTTTGGATTCTACCAGTATAGCCCATAACTCAAGGAAAAAAGAAGCTAAAAGATAGCAAATACAAAATGAACCCAAGAATGCGCTGCCTGCCAACCCAATGTCAACATAATTGGACAACAGAATCAATTTTTCAGAGACAGCAACTTCTTTCGACAAAGTGGCGTTCAAAGCAAGTATTGGCTAGTCCCTTAAAATATCCTTTCCTGTCAGAGCTTAATTATCATGACATTGAGGGGAAAAATACATATGTATTGCAGAAGAGCCTAGGGATGAACAGATCGGCCTATTTGCAGTCTGTGTCAATTTCACATGTATTCATTCATATCTATTTCATTTTGTTTCCATGTTAATCTGTGATTTTTTAAAAAGTTTGCATACAAATGTACATTTAAATAGTTATTTTATCCCAGTCGATGCATTTCTAGATGTATTTTATTCTACCACACTCATTTTAAAACACATTTTGGTACATTTTTTCCCCAGCTGATTACTGTATTATAAAATTCAGAGAGCTGCAGAATCCAAAGGATGTTTGCATAATAATGTGGGAGGTGCTGATCTGGTCAGTTCAGGGAAATTGAATTCCTCAAGCATCCCTAGAATAGATCTCTAAAATGATTAATATGAATCTTCATGAAGGCATATGCTAGAACTGCCCTCAGTTTTATTCCTAAGACATTGAAGAAACGATGCTTGCGTAAGTGGTCTGTGGACATGATCAGGTGCAGATATTTGAATTTTCTGGTGCTAGCTGGTAAGCAAAAATAGCTAGCAGTGACTCTTTATTCCTTTGAGCTGTTCACTAGCCTAAGTGCTGAAAACAGAAGCATAACATTACATTGTTATTGACCAGAAACAAAATAAATAACTTGGGGGGTTCTTAGAATTTCCAACCAAGGCCAGGTAAGAGGCTGCACAATATTGTGTGTGTGGAAATTTTATTACAGTGCCATTATACTTTTCTCCTAAATAAATAAATAAATGCACCAATGCAATGCTGTGGAGGCTTTTTCTTCGCAAGAACAGCCATGGCATCTCTGCAGTCAACGTCATGGCCCACAGCATTAGAAACAGGTGGCTGACTCTTTGAGGATGCCTTGAAGAAAGACTGAATCTAGGCTTTCCCCCATTTAGCACATTGCCGTCTGCTTCTCACAGTGTGGCGACTGTGGGAATCTTGGCATCCTATGGCCTTCTGAAGCTTATTATTCTTGACAGACAGCATTTTGATTGGGGAGCCAAGCCAAGCCAATGTGCCCATTGGAGAGGAGAGGGATTAAAGACAGGGAGTTGTGGTGCTCCGTCTTTGATGAGACATCAGAAATAATTGAGATACGAACAGAGCCAGCCCAAGAGATTTTGGCACCTGAGGCAGACCCTAAAATGGCGCCCTACTTCTCACCAAGGAAGGAAGGGTGAGGGAAGATATACACCAGGAGCAAGGGAGGAAAAGTTTGATTTCATTCATATTTCAACGCAAGCCTACCTAACTGTAAGAAATCAATCTTTTAGTGTGGCAGCATCCACACTCTGGAACTCCCTGTCTATTGGCATCAGGCAGGTGCCTTCACTTCACTCTTTTCAGCACCTGCTAAAAACATTTTTATTTAGGCAAGCCTACCCAGACATGTGGAACGCTGCTGGATGTTCTAAACAGGTTTTTAGTTTATTGTTGAGTTTAATTATTTCCTGAATGTTTCAAGCAGTTGTTTTTAACAGAGAATTTCATTGTTCTATTCTTTGGCATGCTTTTTCATGATCACAATGAACAAAAGCAACCCAAGTGTCAATGGATATATAGTACAGAAATAAGAATAGTTCAAGAGAAAAACAAGAAATCAAAAATATTTTTATCTCTCTAGCTTCTTTAATGCTCACAAGTGTATTCAATAAACTTTTTTATCATTATTTTAAATAAAAACCTTTTGCTTCCAAACTGCTTTAATGAAGGACAAAGGAAGCATTTAGAAAAATATAAATTTGGGGATCCATTTCCCTTTTAGTGTGCTTGAAAAGTTTTTGTAATTATGAAAAATGTGAAATAGCAAGTAGTTATGACAAAAAAGTGAGACAGCAGGCAAAACAAGCATATGTGTGCATTCTCAGTATGTGTATGCGTTCTACTACTACATTTAAAACTGCTTTTACAGTGAAGATTTAGATAGAAACATGCAACCAAGGGACCTGTACCCCCTTGAGAAATTCCGCTCACCTATTCACACACACACACACACACACACACACACACACTTGTTGTTGTTTAGTTGTTTAGTCGTGTCCGACTCTTCATGACCCCATGGACCAGAGCACGCCAGGCACTCCTGTCTTCCACTGCCTCCCACAGTTTGATCAAACTCATGTTAGTAGCTTCAAGAACACTATCCAACCATCTCGTCCTCTGTCGTCACCTTCGCCTTGTGCCCTTCATCTTTCCCAACATCCGGGTCTTTTCCAGGGAGTCTTCTCTTCTCATGAGGTGGTCAAAGTATTGGAGCCTCAGCTTCACGATCTGTCCTTCCAGTGAGCACTCAGGGCTGATTTCCTTCAGAATGGAGAGGTTTGCTCTTCTTGCAGTCCATGGGACTCTCAAGAGTCTCCTCCAGCACCATAATTCAAAAGCATCAATTCTTCGGCGATCAGCCTTCTTTATGGTCCACACACACACACACTCCTCCAAATTCCATAGATGCTTTGTCCATGTGTGAAAGAACAAATTCACTTTTAACCTTGCTTTACAATACCACAGCAAACAAAGACCCCTCCCAAGAAATTTCAGGGTTCCTAAAACATTTTAACTGCACTCAAAATTCTTCAGATGTTTTGCTCTTCCGGGAAGAGGTCAGATGACTCTGTACTGTCAGAACCTGATTTTGGGGACTTCACAAATCATAGTGTGGGGCTGTTTGGAAGTCCTTTAGTAAACAGCCCCATGCTGTTCTTGGAACCTCTGAAAACCAGGTGGTTTTCAGAGGTTCAAAGAGCAGCATGGGGATGCCTGCAGAAGGGCTTTCAAGTACAGTGGCACCTCCAGTTACATATGCTTCAGGTTACATACGCTTCAGGTTACAGACTCCACTAACCCATAAATAGTACCGGTACCTCAGGTTAAGAACTTCAGGATGAGAACAGAAATCGTCCTCCGGTGGTGCGGTGGCAGCAGGAGGCCCCATTAGCTAAAGTGGTGCTTCAGGTTAAGAACAGTTTCAGGTTAAGAACGGACCTCCGGAACGAATTAAGTACTTAACCCAAGGTACCACTGTAGTTTGAATCTTTGGTCCCCCCTCTAGGAGTTAGTGGATACTCAACATCTATCAGCAGAACTCACCTTTCTCCATCAAAGGAACAATCGGGAGCTCACTTGAAGTTCCACTTGTTGCTTTGAAGTCACAGCAGTACCTGCCATAGTTTACAGGTCTCCCACTACTGTGGCACAGATTGCATGACTGGCATGTAACTCCTCACAAACACCTGGGTAAAGAGATGTGTCTTCAACCACTGGTAGAAGGTCAACAACTTGGAAGGGAAGCCTGTTGATTGACCATCCACCCTGATTTCCTTGCACAAAACTTCGATGGAAGTTAGGCTAAGTCTAGTCTTTACCGTGGATGCATTCTGATTTCTGTGCAACAGTAAGTGTTCATCATATATTTATCCTGATTTGCTTGTGGGCTGTTTATATGTATTCCTGCTAATGATTGCTTCATCACACACATTTCAGTGCATTTCCCTGTCAGCCTTCTTACTATAAAAATGCATTTACTTGCTTTTCAAAAAGATGGATATGGAGTAGTAGAAATAATAATAATAATAATTTTATGTTGCCCATCTGACTGGGTTGCCCCAGCAACTCTGGTCGGCTCTCGACAAAATATTAAAAACATAGTAAAACATCAGCTATTAAAAACTTCCCTGAACAGGGCTGCTTTCAGATGTCTTCTAAAAGTCAAATAGTTGTTTCTCTGCTTGGCATCTGATGGGAAGATGTTCCATCAAGTGGATGCCACTACCAAGAAGGCTCTCTGCCTGGTTCCCTGTAGCTTCACATCTCGCAATGAGGGAACCGCCAGAAGGCCCTCAGCGCTGGACCTCAGTGTCCAGGCTAGAGCATTTGCTGGGCAACAGAGCACACTCACTCACTTTAATTGTGCAAACTTAAATTTATTGTATGTGCTTGTACCCATCCTGCAAAATCGTAGCGAGTCTGGAGGCACCCCTAGTGAGCTTTACAGTTTCAAGTTTCCCCAGCCTCACACTCTGGCCATTACATCATATTGGCTCCTGTGTTTTTCCCCTTCAGAAAGCCAACCTACCTTCTATCCAGCTCTGCTGAACTCCACATGCACTTGTCATAGCCATTATTTTTTAAGGAGACTTTACGTAAGAAAGATGACCTTTTTTAGATTGGCAAACAACAGAGCTTGCTTTCAAATGCCTCGGTCGTGCCTTCCGTCGCCTCGGTGCATATGGCAGAAACACCCACATTAAGAGAAGGATGTGGCAGCTGAGCTGAGAAAATGTAGATGCTGCAAATGTTGGAATCAGCACATTTGTGTGTGTGTGTGTGTGTGTGTTTTTATAAATAAAATGACTTTATGGTGCCTCTGGTCCCCTCACGCTTTCCAAAAGTCTTGCAGAGGGAAGGTGAGAGAGGCTCTTTAATTGCTTTCTTGTTTAAAACGATCCTCCTTTAGGCTTTTAAAAAAGTGTTTATTTATTTTAATGAGGAGTTCACAATTCCTCTTCCCATTTATATGTTTTGCAATGCATCTCTAACCACCTGGTTTTGTTTGGAGGAGGGAGTACACAGAGATTTGCCTGCATTAATCACAGCAAGGGGAGCAGCATGTGCCATTTGGAGCCATCCTCTGTGGTAGAAGTGTTGTGCTCAGTGTTCAATATAATATGGCCACTTTGTCTAATAAATGAAGAAATAAGTTCCTTGTTTCTTCTGGGAAAACAGAGCTGTAGAGAGGACTGTAAAAGGGTTGCATGAATAAATGCTTTGTAATAACAGGGTACAGATGAAGCAGTAAATTTAGGGATATGTGCAAAACACATTCCTTTATTTTTGAATATAGTTCTGCCTGCCTTACATGCTGGCACTTAGCATAGAAGAGCAGCCATGCAATTTGCACAAAGCAGATCTAAATTATTGTTGTGCATGATCATCATGAATTGCGCAGAGTGCGCCCATGGAGAAAAGCTCAAGGAACTTTGCAGATCTGAATCAGTGTTGCCCATTGCCTGCACAGTGGGCTCATTCAAAAGCACAAACCAGAGTATATACTATTTATGTCTTCGCTTAGAGCTTTCGTAGGCCACTTTCTGCCACTAGTGACCTTAAAGCAGTTTACATACAGCAGTCGAACAATACCAATGCAAATTGTAAAATGCAACTCATATTAATGAGTTCTGAAACACTGTCAAAGAAACCATTGGCTTCTTTGTACCACCGCTTGCTCAGTTTAATCACTGATTCCTTCTTGGTTTCAATGATAAAATCCACAAGCCTGCTCCTCTGGGATACTTATCTGAAAATGGAGATATGTGATCTTCCATGTGGGAATAGAAACTCACAGCTCTTCAGGACCTGCTAATTCCCAATGGTCTGTGAGAGACTTTCTCCTGCAAGTTCCAAAGATCTCAGTAGCCCATTTCTCAGTGAATTGGAACAGGGCTTTTAGTATGGCTGCCCCTGTTCTATGGAATAGCATCCCTGTTGAGATATGACTATCTGCACTTTCCAGAAACAATTGAAGACATTTTTGTTCCAATAGGCTTTCCGAGCTGGATAAATTGGTCTTTTCTGCAAGTGCCCTCTTGGAAGCATTTTACTTTTGGTTTAAATGTTTTTATTGCTTTTCTGTTTTTATCTGCTCTTCATTCTTTATATGTAAATTAGTTTGAGATTTGGGTCTAGAATGCTTAGAAACTTAGCACATGGTTTCTCTGTCACTGGGCAAAGAGACAGCTTTCTGTAGCATCTAACCATGTCATAAAGACCAGAGTTGTCACTGTTGCACACTGCACATATGTCTGCGGCGCACCATATGCATTCTATGCTCTACTTGACTCTATAGATAGAGCCTACAGGCTCCCCTTATGATCACAAGCATTAGGCAGAAAACTCTTTAAGTGGTTACTGCATGTCTTCCATGTGGCTGAGTCAACTCTCCAATGAAAGCTAGTAGTGGTTGGTTGTGCATACTTTTCTGTAGAGTTTGGAGTAGGTACTTCAGTGGCATGGCAGACACAACTGTGCGCTGCAAACTTTCTATGAGAAGGAAAAATGCCTAAGACATCTGAAAGAGGATGGGGGGAAACAAAATGAAGCCATACCACACTTTTGTCATGTGCCTAGCCTGAGCAAGTGAGGCCTAATCTCTCTCCATCATCACCATTTCTTATCCAGGAGTGGGTACATACCACTCAGTATTTCTCTCTCTGAATGAATCACCATTTCTAAGCATATACACCATATAAGCATACACCATATACAGTCTCTGGTAGTTTGTCTTTCTCGTAGTCCCAATATTTGGCAGTAAAAGTGGCCTTCTGTCAGAGCCTCTCTCTCTCTCATGACACTAGCTGTGCATTTGTTCCGGCTTAGACTTATGGAGTGAGGTTGGTGGCTTTCAGACTGAGAAATGTGTAGTCACCACCACCACCGGTTCTACATTAATGTCAAGTATAATTGAGACAAATGGCTCAGGATGTGTGTGCTTATGTTTGGGTCCCTCCCTCACCAACGCACACAGATAGGATCAAACACATTGTTCTCACTCTCTAGGCCACTGGAGAGCATTTGTGAACATCATAGGATAGGATTAACTGCACAGACCTTTCCAATTGGGCCTATCAATCCCGGTGAGGGGCACACATAGTCTCTAGCAATATAGAACTTTTGTAGTTCCTAATGCCGCTGTGCATGTATGTGTATGCAGTCTTAAGAAATAGAGGGATAACGGGTATAGGATAGCACTAAGTAGGAGAATAAACATAGGAGGAGAGATAGGAGTAAACATGCTACAATTTAAAATCTGCACTTCCCAATTGGCCTCTTAGGTAAAGGTAAAGGGACCCCTGACCGTTAAGTCCAGTCGCGGATGACTTTGGGGTTGCGGCTCTCATCTTGCTTTACTGGCCAAGGGAGCTGGCGTTTGTCCACAGACAGCTTCTGGGTCATGTGGCCAGCATGACTAAGCTGCTTCTGGTGAACCAGAGCAGCTCACGGAAATGCCGTTTACCTTCCCACTGGAGTGGTACCTATTTATCTACTTGCACTTTGATGTGCTTTTGAACTGCTAGGTTGGCAGGAGCAGGGACCGAGCAACGGGAGCTCACCCTGTCGCGGGGATTCGAAATCTCAGCAATGATTCGCCTCTTAGAAATGACCAAACCACAAATCCTCAATCAAACAGTGTTTCATCTGATGCTTTACTTTCTGCTGGATAGCACCGGTCAGTACAAGCAATGAGGACCAGTCCAAAGTGTGGCTGGAACATTTGACTGAACCTTTACATTGTGCATGCAGTAAGTGGCAACCCCAAGAGCAGAAGCCTCATACACAGTCTGCTTTCTACCACCCTTGACATTCATGTCCTGTCTTCTCTAGTCCCGGATTATTTCCTGTTGCCATGGCTTCTACTCTTGGAAATGCAGCAGAAGGTTAGAATGGATGTCTGCATACCATTTTGTCTCCCTTTAGTTTTAAAGGGTAAAGATTCCTAATTCTTCCTTTCATTCCCTCTCTCTGGCTGTGTTTGTGAGAAAGAACGCAGCTACATTCACTATGCCTGGCGTGCTCTGGTCCATGAAGAGTCAGACACGACTAAACGACTAAACAACACATTCACTATGTGCTACTTTTCAGGGTGAAGAGCTGATGATAACAAAGGAGGAATAGGCTATTGGTTAGAATGGAGTGAAGTGTGAGCATGAGAGGCATGTTGAAAGGTGTGACATCTGCTTTGGACAATCACCTGTCTGGTGGAGTGCAGCACTTGGTGGACTGCAAGAGCTGAAAGCGACCTATCCCACACCACGCAATCCAAGGACCATCTATCAACAGTGGTGTGTGATGGTGTGCATACAGTGTTGGTGGTGGCGCTGCCAGTTGGGAGAGTGCCAAGTTGGCAGCCCTGTAGGAGCACAGATACTTGTGGCACTGAACCTGATCTCCCCCAATCTCACCTCGCCCCATCCCAGCTAATGTGGCACCACCACACCTGGGAACATGTTGCTGCCCCTTTGCTTCCCTCCCTTGCCATTGCTGCCATCACCAAGCATGTTTGGTTCGTCAAAACCTGTTTTGCGTGAGTGCACACATTGCGCTTTGCTCTGCATTAACAAACGCCCATGCGCCATCCTTGCCACAGCTTTGCTTCTCCTTGCCTGCTCTTGATGCACAATGTAATTTACATATGCACCTTCTCCTTGCAGCTTTCTCAGCTAGTGATCAGACTGGGTGTACTTATTTCGGTTAGCGTTTGCTTACTGCACTTTTGCATGCTGAAATGTCGGTTAGAATAAGGAGAGGCAGATTTGAACACAGGAAGCTGTTTTACAGCAAGCTAGATTATTTCTCTATCTAGCACAGTGTTGTCTATCCTAACTGACTACAGCTCCCTGGGGTCTCAAGCAGAGGTCGTTCCCAGCACCTGATACCCTGATACCTTTAACTGGAGATGCTGGAGATTGAAGGGGGAAAGGTGGCTCAGTGGCAGCGCTCTGCATGCATAAGGTCACAGGTTCCAACCCTGGCATCTCCAGGGAGGGATAGGAAGCTCCCCTGCTTGAAACCTTGGATAACCACACTGCCAGCCTGCATGGACAATACTGAGCTAGAGGTATCAGTGGTCTGACCCAGTATAAGGCGAGTTTTGAATGGATCAGACCAAAATGCCCCCTCATCCTGTATTTTCTTTCCTACAATGGCCAACTGAATACCTCTGGGAAGCCCACAAGCAGAACCTGAGGGCAATAACCTTCTCCTGCTTCTGTTCCCCAGCAACTGACATTCAGGGCCATGGTCTCTCTGATCCTGGAAGTAATATAGCTATGGACAAATTGATCCTCCCCAAATCCATTCATGCCTCTTTATGCAGGAGCAAATTCCATAGTATTTCTCTGCACATCCTTTTGTCTGTCCTGAATATCCCACCAGCTTTCAAGGAGGACTGGAGACCTTTTCTAGTCTATTTAAAAACTAACTTCTCCTATGTGAAGTCCACAGTGGGGTTTGACGTCTAAGAGGGGGGGGGGGATAACAGAACATAGGAAGAAATTTGTTTTAAAAGATGAAACTGGGTAAGACGGAATTTTTGAAATGCAATTGTGTGTAATCATAATTATAAACATCGAGGTTGGCTGAACAGGAAGTCATTAATATTGTGGAATAGGATTATAACTGTTGAGTGATAAAGTGTAACTTTGAATCTTGAAATAAAATAAAATATAAAAAGGAAAAAAGAATATCCCACCAGCAGCTTCATTGGATGGCCACTGGTTCTAATATTATGGGACATTATTCATGCAAAGCTGAAGCTTTACTCCTGAGCTATAGCCCCTCTCCAATGGAAGGGAGCAGGGCCTACAGATTCCATTTCCAGCTAAAGAGTCAGGCTGCCTCTACAGGGAACCAGCAAAAGACACCTGCAGTGTTTACAGACTAAGGTGAAATTACACTGAAGCACAGGTGGCGCTGTGGTCTAAACCACTGAGCCTAGGGCTTGCCGATCAGAAGGTTGGCAGTTCGAATCCCTGTGACGGGGTGAGCTCCCATTGCTCGGTCCCAGCTCCTGCCAACCTAGCAGTTCGAAAGCACGTCAAAGTGCAGGTAGATAAATACGTACCACTCTGGTGGGAAGCTAAACAGTGTTTCCGTGCGCTGCTCTGGTTCACCAGAAGCAGCTTAGGCGTGCTGGCCACATGACCTGGAAGCTGTCTGCGGACAAACGCTGGCTCCCTCAGCCAGTAAAGCGAGATGAGCGCCGCAACTCCAGAGTCGTCTGCGACTGGACCTAATGGTCAGGGGTCCCTTTACCTTTACTTTGCTTTACCCATCTGTTGCATTCTCTGTAATGGAACCACCTATACACCATAGTGAGGGACTAGGGGGCTTGATTAAAGAAGACTACAAATATCTTTGCAGGTCTTTTCAAAGTATGAAAACTTCTGTAACCCCTTTACTTCCATCCGGAAGGCCGAGTTGGAAGAAAAAGCTGATCTAGTACTGAGCAAATGCACCAGCAGGAGTGTTGCATGAGTTTGGCTGGTACTTTTGTACCACATTGACTTCTCCACTGCCTCACTCCTTCCACTCTTGGTTGTTGTTGTTTAGTCGTTTAGTCGTGTCCGACTCTTCGTGACCCCATGGACCAGAGCACGCCAGGCACCTCTGTCCTCCACTACCTCCCGCAGTTTGGTCAAACTCACCACTCTTGGTAAACAGCAGCAATTCCTGCTACGAAACTAGTCCACTCAACACAGTGAGCTGTTTCTGGTGGTCTGTATGTGTGGCATGTGTACTGTATGTGTGGTTCAGTGTGTGTGTGTGTGTGTGTGTGTGTGTTTGTGTTTGTGTGTAAAAGAGAGAGGAGGGTGGCAGCCAAGCTGACTTTGTGCACTCCTTGTTTCACCTGCCTTTTGAATATGGCCCTTGTAGGGCTGACCAACAGGGAATGTGGTCCTTGCCCCTGCACTGAGGGATTTTAATCACCACCGCACTATAAAGAGTCAAACGCTCTTCTCAAAATCATAAAATAATACCCCACTGTGCGACAGTTATGACCAGTTTCCCAAGTTATTTGACGATGAGGCCTTGGGAGGCAGGAATGACAGAGAGGCAGAGATGTAGGCTGAGTTGCTTGTAGACTTAAATTAAACACTCACGCAAACACACCGCAGGCCTTGATCACAGGGTTTCACAGTCAGATTGCAATCTGTGAGTGTTTCCTTTCCAATGGGCTAACTAATCAGGGCTTCCTCTATCATTGCCTCTTTCAAGTTGTCATTCCAGATACCCACTTAGGTGCACTTAGGCTGTGTACATACTATGCCTTTAAAGCAAATTCAAAGCACATTTTCCCTTCAAAGAATTCTGGGCACAGTAGTTTACCTTTCAAAGACTTACAATTCACAGATACCCTTAATGAACTACAGGGCCCAGAATTCAGTGAGAGGAAAAATGTGCTCTAAAAAGTGTAGTATGAACATACTGTAGTTATATGTTAAGGGTTGGGAATCTGTGGCCTTCCTGATACTGATGTAAAGCTAATCAAATGACTAAGCCAAGTGCCCTAGAGATCTTTGTTCCATTATATGTTGTTGATGGCTGTAGTGGGCAGTGGGAGGCTGACTGTGTCCTTGCCTGCCAGAGAATACTGGTTTTATAAAATAGGTGGAAATTCCAACAAGGGGAGGTACTTTTGATTTTGTATCCAATGACACTCTGTTACTTATATTCTATTAATTGCCCTGAGAGCCAGTGTGGTGTAGTTAAGAGTGATAGACTCATAATCTGGTGAACCGGGTTCGCGTCTCCACTCCTCCACATGCAGCTGCTGGGTGACCTTGGGCTGGTCACACTTCTTTGAAGTCTCTCAGCCCCACTCACCTCACAGAGTGTTTGTTGTGGGGGAGGAAGGGAAAGGAGAATGTTAGACACTTTGAGACTCCTCCGGGTAGTGATAAAGTGGGATATCAAATCCAAACTCTTCTTCTGAGGGAAAAGAAGTTTCTGTAGGGAGGTCCGAGTATCTCTGAGCTGAAATTTTGGAACTTTGGTTCATGATGCAGCCATGAAGGGTATCTCCCATTTAAATACACTATTCTCATATTTTGGCACAGAGGAAGGAATGGGCAGATTTATTATGATTGGTAGGTCTTACTCTGCTAAAGACACCAGCTGATAAGTGGCAAAGAAGAACCCTCCATAGAAATGGCATGAGCTCATAATTTTTTTACGATAACGGACACCTGTTTTGTTAGCTCCCAATTAAGAACTGAAACTATAGAGAAAGTTGCAAGTCTCTCAAACGGGTCATCAATCAAATGCAGAGCGCTGATAATTGGAATAGAAATGTTTAAGCTGGTTAATGTAATGATTTGGGGTGGGAAAATAATAATGGAGGATGAGATATAGATAGATGAATGGATAGGTAATTAGCTCCCACATCAGAAGTCTCCTGCTTATGCTGGTCAGGGAAGAAGCGGGGAGACAAGAAAAAATTCTTCCAGTTGGTGCAGCAGAGTAGTCTAGAAATGGCACATCACCGGTAACTGGAATGACTTAAAATCCTGTGGATCCTTGGCTGGTTCAGCTCCACACCCTCATTGCTCCTGGGTTCCACTGTGGTAGCGCTGTGGGGGTATAGCTAATGCAGTGGACACAGCAGGAACGTTTGCAGTGATGGAAGCTCCAGACAATGGAGCCCACATCCTAATCCCCTCCAGTATGGCAGGTCAGGCAGTAGGATTCCTCTGCTCATACTCTGGATATTCAGACACAGTCATGACTGGAAAATACGTGGCTTCAAACAGTGCTGACATCAAGCTGTGATGGAAAAGGAACATTCAGGGGCAACCCAGTCAGATGGGTGGGGTACAAATAACAACAACAAGAACAACAATTCCATTAAAACAATGATTTGAATGTGGCACTGTCTGAATTTGTTAGCTTACCTTGTTGCGTTGCTTTAGACAGGGATCGGAAAACTACAGAGTACTTTATTTCTCCAGAGGGCATCCGTCCAATCACTTTCAGGATAGAAGGGCATCAGATTCATGATTAATCAGGATTGACCCTCAAGGCAAAATGGCCCCAAGCTTCAGGGGACGTGGTCTAATATAGACTTTCCCCTCCCCTCTTCAAGTGCTCATGGGGCAGCTTTTTCCCATGAGTCCATCACACAAATACTATATTTACTGTTGACATCCATTAATTGTTACTAAGGCTTTTCGTAAGGGGTAGAAATGGTGAGCAGGTAAGACTTTGAACTGAATATGGTTGCTTGATGGTAACTTTCCCCCACTGCAGTGAGCCCTGTGTTTCAGCATAACCTGACTGGAGTAAATAACATGCTAAAAAATATTTTATGAATGAGGAATGAAGTTCATTGTATCAGCCTGACATTTGTTAATACCCTACAGCAGCAGGGAGTCATATTCAAAGTGTTTTGGCCTTTTTATTCTTGTTTTGTTTGTGTGTGTTTGTGCCTGTAGATGTGTTTTGCGGGGAGGGTGTCATTTGGCACCTGAAGCTGCTTGCTCTGTTGACTAATGCCACGGAAGAGTAAGCATTCTTCACCCATCGTGATTTCCCTGGGGAAATGGGCAGAAATGCCATAATTCTCTTTCACAGTCATCTATTTTGCTTTTCAGCTGATTCTCGCAGAGCAGGGAAGAGGAATCCGTGGCCTGCCATGGGTTGTTGGACTCCATTCCCCATATTTCCTGGCCATTCTCCATGCTGGGTGTGGCCGATGGAGTTCAACAATCTCTGGAGGACCACTGCACACCCACACCCACACTCCTGCCATAGATATTATGAATAACCTCTTGACAGGACTCTAAGGGGAGAAGCAAAATACACCTAAAATTCCATGTATTTGTTCTCAGAGTTGAGTACTTTTATACAGTTCAGCACTGGGCTGCTTTACACCCAGATCAGTCTTCTGAGGAGGTTAGTTCATGCCACAAATATATTCTTGGTTTTTCTGCTTCTAGCGTAAAAACTTTGTTTCTGCCGTTTTGGAAAATTCAGGAAAATACCCTGCAGGGTAAACAAAACTGTTGGCAACAAGTGGCCCTGGTCAAAATAATGATAATTCAACTGGACATGCAATTATTCAGATCTTCATACAGAATTGATCTGGGAGCACCACATAGGGAACTGACTATGTCAAATAGTAACATGTGGTTCAACCCTGAGTTCAGAAGCAGTTTGGGCATTAGAGAAGTTAAGATCACAAGGTTATTCAAATATCAGAAACAATGGGAATTCAGTTGGGAAGGAAGGCCCCTCTGGTTTCCCTCATATCCAAAATTTTCCTTTGCTTATGTTCCTAACCATTCTGACATACTACACCTAGCAACTGGAGCAAGGGGTGGTTTGTGGAGATGGGTGCTGCCGCCACTGTGCTTAGCAGGAGGAAGAGGCAGAGGGGTGGGGCAGTCACTTTGCTTGCTTCTGTTACTCCACAAAAAGAATTCTTTTGGAGGGTACAGTGGATATTTCCATAAGGGAAGGCATAAATCCTCATGAAAAACATGTGATTGGGGTTCTTGTTGTTGTTTAGTCGTTTAGTCATGTCCGACTCTTCGTGACCCCATGGACCAGAGCACGCCAGGCACTCCTGTCTTCCACTGCCTCCCGCAGTTTGGTCAAACTCATGCTGGTAGCTTCAAGAACACTGTCCAACCATCTCGTCCTCCGTCGTCCCCTTCTCCTTGTGCCCTCAATCTTTCCCAGCATCAGGGTCTTTTCCAGGGAGTCTTCTCTTCTCATGAGGTGGCCAAAGTAACTGAAAAGTAACCTCTCATGAGGTAGCCAAAGTATTGGAGCCTCAGTTTCAGGATCTCTCCTTCCAGTGAGCACTCCTTCAGAATGGATAGGTTTGATCTTGTTGCAGTCCACGGGACTCTCAAGAGTCTCCTCCAGCACCATAATTCAAAAGCATCAGTTCTTTGGCTATCAGCCTTCTTTATGGTCCAGCTTTCACTGAAAAACATGTGATTGGGGTACCTTGGGGAAATAATATACTGTGATTAAAAGCTAGACCTGCCCATCAAAATAATAGATACATTCACCTCTCTGCATCTGCCCCCTTGGTCTCTGAGCATTTTCACCAATCTGTTTGGTTTTGTTTCTTGGGGTGAGTGGCAATTGTACATTTTTTGGACGGTTAGGGATGCAGAGCAAGTTTAAGGAGTCCTGGATCTGACTCAAAATGTCTTGTTAGCGGCTAAATACAGCTTGGGCATGTAAGAGTATTCCCTGATTCACCCCAATTCACCTCATAATTTGGAGTATGCATAGAGCCAATTCGCACCCCTCATAACTTCTTACCCTGTTCTGTACACCGCTTCGTGATCGTTACATGAAGCACCGTATGAAATTATAACTTTTAGCATAAAATAAAATAAAAGCATGAATGAGTCTGGGTTAGGGGTCAATACTGAGAAGTAACAAAAGGCACAGAAAAGATAAGATTATGTTAAATCAGGAGAGAGGTTGCTTTTGAAATAGAATTTGAATGTGGGTTTTGAAAAAGAGCAGAGTGTCTTGTCCTATAGAGAGGTGAGTTTTAAGTGACTTATGTGAAACCAAGGTAAGTTCCTTATTCCTTGGAAAGGTACAAGATTGCATTTGAGGGCTCCTTAATTATTTTTCCGGGTGACACAGGGCTAGGCCTGAAAGGTGTAACTTCAATTCCATACTGGCTGAAGAGGACTTCTTTTTGCACTAAAATATTTGGGACAAATGGTGCTCTAGGCAAGCATGTCATCTTGTGCGCTTCAGGGACAGGCCTGGGGAGTACATCTGGGCTCATAGTGTACCCTGCTGTGTTCTCAGCTAGTTCTTCTATCTGGCATGGAAATAGGATCAAACTGTACCTCCTTTGTCATCGTGGAAAAATGATTGCATGGGGGGGAGTGAGGAAAGGGAGACATGATAGAGGTATATAAAATCACGCATAGTGTGGAGAGAGGCAGGGGAACATAGTCAGACAATTGGTCCATCTAGTTCAGTATTGTCTACAGCAGGGATGTCCAATAGGTTGATCACAATCTACTGGTAGATCCCTGGGAGGTTTTGGTAGATCGTGGTTGATCCCTTTCCTTAGCATTGGTAAAATAGAATCCGGCCTCACCCCCTCAACCCCCTCCATTGTTGCACTATCTGCAGTACGGAAGACAGAGTTTACCCAGTGAGGATGTTTGTTTCCCCAGCAATCTGTCAGTGAGTGGCTGTTCCCCTTTCTCCCCCAAAATTGGCAACAGCTTAGTCCCAACCCAACCCCCCCAAAATGGGGCTTTCCTTCCTAAGAAAAGCTCAACAACTTTAACCTGAAACCCCCCAAAGTGGGAGGTCACTGCCAGTTTTTAATTATATGTGAGTAGATTGCAGTCTCTTGGGAGTTGGCCACCCCTGATCTACAATGAATGACAGGAGCTCTCCAAGGTTGCAGGCAGGGAACATTCCCAGCTCCTACTAGGAGATACTAGGGATTGAATTTGGGGCCTTCAGCATTCAAAGCAGCTGCTCTACCCCTGAGCTTTGATTCTTCCCCTCTCATAATACTGGGATCTGGGGCCAGCCAGTGGAGCTGAATGGTTAGAGATTCAGGAGAGACAAAAGGACGTAATTTGTCACCAACCAAATAACTGAGCCATGGAATTTGCTACCTCAAAATGCAGTGATAGCCACCACAATACCATTCTGTAGATTTATTGTGTAACTGCATTTGCACAGCTGTGTACAGCTCTGGTTGCCTCACCTAAGACATGATATTATTCAGAAAAGGGCAATAAAGTGATCAAGGGCATGGAGCAAGTCCTTTATGGGGAAAGGTTGCAGCATTTGGGGCTTTTAAACTCAGTCCCAGAGGAGGCCATGATGGGCACCAACTTAGACGGCTTTAATAGAGGATTAGGCAAATTCATGGAGGATAAAGCCATCAGTGGCTGCTAGTCATGGTAGCTAAATATACCAGTTGCTCACCTTCTCCTTGTTGGTTTTTCATAAGCATTTGGTTGGCCTTTGGTCTGCTCTAGCCAGGCAGTTGTATGTTCTTATATTTATCACTGACCACTTTTGTGACTAGTGAAGATGCAGGAACATTTTCTCATGTTTTCCTTGCTAATGTTCCCTTTCCCCCAAGTCACTGTGACCATCAAAACTGACAAAGGAGCTCTAGCTTCCTCAGCCTTCTGACAGCCAGTTTATGCTGAAAGCTATTGCAACAATCATGGGCTTACACTTACTCAGAGATTACCCACAGCTGGCAAATCTGTATTGACAGTCCCCTTCCTTTTAAAGGGAAGAGCCAAATTCAAGATGTTGAAAGAAAGGAAGACAACAGCTGAATGATGTAACTGTAAACAAACCTTGGCAAGCAATGTGTCTCTTGGGGACATGTTATCATCAGGTGCACATAATGAGCATTACAAGCTCCACACACGAGAGAGGCCTTTTCAAGGAGCCTGTTATGTGGTGATAGAGGTTGTGGTAAGCAGAATTAGAAATTACTGGCGGTAATGCCCCATTTCCCCCTTTGTACCACAGTGGTGATTGAATTACTATCCCTTTCACTGTAGCATCTCCCTGGGCTTCACAGAAGGCTACCTCTACTGTCAGAGGCAGCAGTGCTTCTGAATACTAGTGGCTGGAAACCACAGGAAGGCAGATCTGCCTTGCAGGCTTCCCATATGCATTTGGTTGGGCACTGTGAGAACAGAAAGCTGGATTAGATGGGCCATTGGCCTGACACAGTAGGCTCTTCTTATGCTCTTATGCTGTGGACTGCATCTCCGCTCAGCCCCACACAGTATAATCAGTGGTCAGGAATGATGGGAGTTGTACTCAAAGCACCTGACTCTTCTTATGTTCTTAATGAAACAAGGTATATTATTAGAGGGTCAGCATGTCAGACTTCATGGAATCGGCTGCCCACCCCCTGTGGCAGTAGATAAGCAGAACAAAGGAAAAGGAGTCTTCTTATCAGTTAGAAACTTTAATAATCACAGCGAGAGAACAAAGAACCCATCTCCTAGAATGGTGGTGCTCCCACTTAAGTATCCCATCCCCTTAAAGGTAAAGGGACCCCTGACCATTAGGTCCAGTCGTGGCCGACTCTGGGGTTGCGGTGCTCATTTTGCTTTATTGGCCAAGGGAGCTGGCGTACAGCTTCCAGGTCATGTGGCCAGCATGACTAAGCCGCTTCTGGCGAACCAGAGCAGTGCACGGAAACGCCGTTTACCTTCCCGCCAGAGTGGTACCTATTTATCTACTTGCACTCTGACGTGCTTTTGAACTGCTAGGTTGGCAGGAGCTGGGACCGAACAATGGGAGCTCACCCCATCGTGGGGATTCAAACCGCCGACCTTCTGATCGTCAAGTCCTAGGCTCTGTGGTTTAACCCACAGCGCCACCCAGGTCCCTTACATCCCTATTAATCTAGGTCACCTCTACGTTTTGTAATCTGGGTTTGTACCCTCTGTGCTTTGTGTGCTTTCTGTTCTGCCACTTTCTGAGCTCTTCTTGACCTTGGGGAGAGCAGAGGAATGCTTTCCAGAGATAGTGAATCTGTTAACCCTCTCTCTTCCAGTGTTTCTTCTCCTAGCTGTTCCCCTAGTATTTCCCAGCTTCTGCTTTCTGAGCTATGTCCCTCTGCAAACCACTGTTCCAAATCTATACTGTCCTCCTGCTCCAGGGAAGATTCAGGATCCAGATCAGGAGGAGGGGGAGGGGAGGCTCCCACCATCTCTCCTCCGTACAGCCCTCCTCAGCACAGTCCCTGAGACAGTGTGGTGTAACGGTCTCAGATTTCATCTAGAAAGCTTACTGGGTGACCTTGGGCCCAGTGGTGTGTGGTCAGTGGACTAAGGGGACTAGGCTAGTCCCCTAAATGTTCCCAGTAAATTAGAGTATTAAAGCTTTTAAAGCCTGGGGTCTCCTTCTCAAAGCCTGGGAAGCTTCTGCCTGGAATAGGGAAGGAGCTGCGGTGCTCATGCATGCAACGTCACCCCCCACAATCGCCCTTGCAAACTGGCGCTTCTGGCCCTAACTGTTCCCCCACAAAAAAATTTCACCACATGCCACTACTTGGGTCAGTTCATTTTTCTTAGCCTAACCTAAGATTTTTTGTGTGGGTGTGGATAAAACAGAGGCTGAAAGAATTATGTCTGCTTCCTTGAGCTCCTTGGTGGAAAGATGGGATATGAACATAATAAGCATTACTGTTGTTTTTAACCAGAAGTTGACTAAAGCATTAGCTGAAAATTAACTTCTGCTAACAACAGCATTTATATTATTAGTATTTATTACATGTGTTAGTCACTTTATCTTGCCCAGGGCAACCCAAAGTGACTTACAAACAGGCAATGAACCACACATAAATACATTAAAACCAATAGGACTTTATGAAATAATAATAAAAAAATACAGTTTATACAGTAAGGGCAAAAATAAAAAATGGAACCCCACCATACTGTCTGCTAGTATATGCTGAAAATTATCACAGTGTGGTACATCTTATCAACAGGTGTACACAATAAACATTACAAGCTTCACCTAAGACAGGCACGGTCAAACTTGGCTCTCCAGATGTTTTGGGACTACAGCTCCCATCATCCCTAGTTAACAGGACCAGTGGTCAGGGATGATGGGAACTGTAGTCTCAAAACATCTGGAGGGCCAAGTTTGGCCATGCTTGACCTAAGAAGTAGGCTTTATCAAGTAGCCTGTTCTGGGCAGATAGAGCTGGTGGTAACTAGATTTAACAATGACTGACAGTAATGTCCTGTATTTCAGCTGTGATTGAATTATTTCTCCTTTGTTTGCAGTGTATCCTTGTGAATTTTAAAGAATGAGCAACTCACACAAAACTGGGGGGAAGATCAACAGAAATATATGGTACTGTTCAATGTGAGTGGTGGTGTCACATAGTGGTTATGGGTTACTCTGAATCAGGAAGTTCCCTTTGCTGTGGGCAAAACAGGGAGAATAATAATACCTACCTTACAGAACCTACCGTAAGGATTGTCCTGGGGATTAAAATGAGATGATATTAAATACTTGGAATGCATTTTGAAGACATTTTCTATGCGGTACCGGTAATCTTGCAAGCTTGCTGTGCAAATGCCACGAAGGGTAAGACATTAATAGGATTTTGGTTTTGGGGTTTGCTGATGATTATCTACATAGCATGGATCTTTTATTGAAACAGATGGTGATTGGTTGTTCACGTTTGTGTAAGTGCTGTTTGCTCATTTGGGAAATGAAATAGACAAGGCTCTGAAACATCTTCCCTCAATTGTATTTGCAATTTTTGATACTGCATACAAATGAGAAGGCATTCAGCTGATACCTGAAGACATTCTTCCAAATTATACGAGGCCCAACTATATAATTGTCTTTTATTTAACCAAGATATTCTTCGTTTTCTTCTGGTTATCATTACTTTTATGCAAATGAAAATGCAGAAAAATTCACCACTAATTTGTGAGAAAAAGGAAGATTTTCTCTTAAATCAAAAGCTGACCAAAGCTAATATACCCATGCCCCAGGTGAGATCTAACTAAGGCCTCCCATGCCCTATACATTTAATGCAGTTCCATTCCACCTTAAACAGTTATGGCTTCCCTCAGAGACTCCAGGGTGCTGAAGGTTGTTCTCCTCACAGAACTACAATTCATAGAATTCCCAAGAAAGAGGGATGGACTGTTAAACCACTCTGAGAATTGTAAGTCTCTGAGATGGAATAGGGAGTCTCCTAACATCTCTTGGCACCCTTAACAAACCATAGTTCCCATTGTTCTTTGTGGCAAACCACAACTGTTTAAATTGATATGAGACTGCTTTAAATGTAAAGTGCAGTTCAGGCCCAAGTCATAGTCATTGGATTTTTAAAAATAAATTAGACTGGAAAATATGAGTCCACTTGAAGGTGTTTTAAAAATAACAGGGAACAGATACTCAGGATATTTCCAGCCAACCCTGCCTGGAGAGACACTTATGAGAGACTACATTAACTCCCAGACCTTTTTATGTTCAGCTTCAATTTTACCTTGTTTCGCCTGCGTGGAAAATGTCAACAAATGTCACTCAGTACCTTCTGCACCCCTTTATTGTATTTTGACGTTATTTGATGGACACAGAGGAGTGACCATACAATTAATGAGAGGAGGTTTTCTTCAAAAGCCTGTGCTGTTAATATAAACCTTTCCTTAGTGGTAGAGTGAAGGTTCTAGATTCAGGCCATGGAGGAGGGATGCATTTCCTAGCGGAAACAGCACCCACTGCTTTCCATCACATTCTGGGCCTAGTCTGGACAAATGTGAGAAGCATCAGTAGTGAGTTGTGAGTTGTTGCTAGTCATGCTACTCCCCATCTTCAGAGCCTCTGGTACATAGTGATGGAAACACAACAGCTTCCTTCGTGCAGACAAGATGAGGCCAGATGCAGTCCATGGGACTAAACTAAACCTAGTCTCCTTTGCTGTGATGCACTGAGTGATGATGTTGCTGCCTACTTGGTGAACCAGATGCCATCTAGCAGATGTGTATCACAGGTCCTTGGAGTGGTACCCTAGGCTACTCTAGGCCTCCTTTCATCTTTTCTATGGCCTCCAGGGTTGGACTGACCAAATAGGGCCTTACAACGTCACAGCGTGTTTTGGGGGAGACTTTCTGAATACGTTCAGCATGGAAAATTTACCAAGCTTTATCTGTGGCTGGCAATTGGCACCAACTATCCACCCACCTCTTCATACATGCTCCATACATGCTCAATCAATCATACCTAGCATTCTCCAAAGGGTATTGTACTCAAGAAGACTTCCATGTCAATATATGGACATATTGGGGGTGGAGAGAGCTCATGGCATCAGGGGTAGGGGAGGGAGGCACAGTTCTGCCCTCTGCCAATCATTTAGCCCTACTCAAGAATGGCAAAGAATGTCCAAAGAGGAAGCAGAAGGTGTAGGGCTCTTTGTGAATGGGAAGACATTGCTGCTCCCCCAGCCAATTTTTAAAAATTAAAAACTGGCCAAGAAAATGGTCTGACTGGCTTCTGTGAATGTGATTTTAATTTGTTGTTTTTTTAAAAAACTATTTTTATTAGTTTTTTAACATATCGTTTTCAACAATTATTAAACATACTTTTAAATCTTATACAATTTTACTGTGAATGTGATTTTGAAATGGTAACTGCTGGGTTGTTATATTAACTTGCTCTCTGACTTCTGCTTGAGTTTTTAAGGTATTTTCTACAGGTTTTTCCCCTCTGTGCTTTCACTCCTTGAAGGTTAAACTGAATTTTTCATTAAGGCTGATTTAAAAAAAAAAAAAAAAAGGAGGGCTAAATTTTTCATGACATTATATATATATATATATAAATATATATCCACAGGCCAGGAAAATGCATTTATGCTTGGAGATTGTATGTTGTGTCCCTTTTCCATATCCTTTCATTTATGCCTTTAAGGGAAAACATCTGATGTGTTTAGTCAAACGTTTAACTCATCAAAAAACAATTTATTGCATCCAAGGGTCACATTGAAATGGCATCATGAGCTGCAGGGGTTGCATTTCTGCTTTCATTGCTGACAATTTATATAATTAGTATATTGTTCTTGCATATGTTGCTAAGTGCTCCTCTATCATGCGGGATCTTTCTTTTCATCCGTACTTATCTCTAGATTTTAAAATTCCAAACTAATGGCTCTCTTTTCCAGAGTGAAACCACTGCATTAGGAAGTCTCCATTATTCCCTTATTCATTTCTAGATTTTGTAGAAGGAGAGCAAAACTGGCATAAAATTCTCTGTGCTATTTGTTTGAGGCAAATGAATGAATGAATGAGAGATGAATTTTGCTGACTATTCTTGGGCAGAAGGAGGTGAAGTCCTCTAAGGTTTGCTTCCAACCAAATCATATTGAGAGGAGAGTCACTGAAATTAATGAACATGACTAACTTCAGCCCATTGATTGGAATGGGTCATATCCAGCATTGTATTTGTACAATGGAACTTCCTTTCCATCCCCTTAGGCTGTGGCCCACCCAAATCTGTTCTGGGGTTTCCTCAACTTTCCAGAGCAGATTTGGGATAAGCATTGGGGAGAGGGGGCAATCAGGGAGAGGAGAGAGCACAGACATTATGTGAACAAGCAGAAGTCTTTGCATAAATAGGACGACTTATGAGGCTACTCCGAGTTAGACTTAGGCCACTATAATACCACTTTAAACCATCATGGTTCCCTCCCCCCAAGATAAAAGTTTGTTAAGGGTGCTGAGAGTTGTTAATTAAAGGTAAAGGGACCCCTGACCATTAGGTCCAGTTGTGGCCGACTCTGGGTTGCGGCGCTCATCTCACTTTACTGGCCGAGGGAGCCGGCGTACAGCTTCCAGGTCATGTGGCCAGCATGACTAACTGTTTCTGGCGAACCAGAGCAGCACACGGAAACGCCGTTTACCTTCCCGCCACAGTGATACCTATTTATCTACTTGCACTGGTGTGGTTTTGAAGTGCTAGGTTGGCAGGAGCAGGGACCGAGCAACGGGAGCTCACCCCGTCGCAGGGATTCAAACCGCCAACCTTCTGATCTGTAAGTCCTAGGCTCTGTCGTTTAACCCACAGCACCACTGGAGACCCCTAATCCCAGAGTTCCTTTGAAAAGGAATTGATTGTTAAACCACTCTGGGAAATGTAGTTCTTTGAGAACAGGAGTCTCCTTACAAAAGTCAACACATTTAACAAACTACAGCTTCTAGGATTATTGTATTCTAGGATTTTAAAGTGGCATCATAATGCTTTAAATGAATCATGTGACTGTGACCTAAATTGGATTCATCCCCAACTGCTTGGATGCCACCACAGACAATTTTCTGCCTGCTTACTGTTGAATGAAACACAATTGTTAGTTCCTAGATGAATAAAGCAATGAGCTAAAAGAGAACTGGAATTGCAAACTGCAGTGCAGAATGGTGGTGTTACTGGGAATTTACCTTAGCAGGATGAGTTAAACTTTCTCTTCCTTCAAGCTACAGTCCTGAAGAAAGATGTGTGAGTGTGCATGTGGTTTGCCCTTATTATTAAATAAGCAAATGCCACAAATGTGACTGGCAGCGACTCCTTTAATGTCATCTGCAGATAGGCCCTGATTCAGCCCAGTCTCCTGTTGAGTCCTTAGTTCCTTTCTCGCCACAACCCTTCCGGCTGACAAGCTCTCATGAGGGAAGAGGAATGAATGAAAGCTCAGGGACACTCACAAGACAGCAAATTAGCCACGCTGTCAGAGAAGGGAGGAGGGGTTAGCAGGGAGCTTTCACGGTTCCTTCGAGGCCTTTGTCCTGTGATTAATCTCATGTGCGCCCTTGATAAGTGCTGGAGGGACACATCGGTGCATAAATTCCACCTCCATTCTGTGAAGGATCTCAAGCTGAAACAAGCTTGAACCGTCGTCAAGCAACCTTCTAATGCCGAATTGATAAAAGTGCAGATCCTTCTTTCCCCTTCCTTTATGAAGAAGGACACGGGGTTAAACCACGGAGAGCCTTGGCCTCTAGGGCACCGGCAAGAACTTCTCCAGGGAACATCTATTTCTTTTCTTCTTCTTTTTATTCCTCTGCAGCAAACCAGTTGCAGATGTCAAGGCTGTGAAGAAAACAGCAGCAATAACATTATTCTTGCCTGGGGGTAAGCTGATGCACAGGCATAGCTGGGCTGCTTTTTCCAAAGCAGTTCGCTGTGCTATTTGCTCCAGAGTTGCTTAGCACACATATTAACAATCAACATTGTCGGTTTATTTGTATACCTCATTTTCAATGTGGTTCTCGGAAAATGCAGTCTCCGTACAATAATACAATGACAATACATAAAATGATATATAATCTCACAACCGAATACTAAAAAAAACCAATAATCAATAATTACCCATTCATTTAATACAGTGGTTCTCTAAGTGGGTGGTACCACCCCTGGGGTGAGGCAGTGGGATTACCTGGGGGGCACTAAGTGGCAAGGGGGTGTCAGGAGGTGTAAATGAGTATCATGCTTTTGAAAAGCTGGTATCACTGAATCAACATCCATTTGTTGAATTAATTAAGGTAAATTGTTTTGATTGGATTTTGAATAAATGTGCAATTAATTGATACTGTTTTGAATTTTATTGTTTTATTATCTTCATCAGTGGGGTGAGCAAACCACTGTTTTGAATAATAAAGCTTATGGGTAGAGTGGGGAGCACTGATGCAACCAAGGGGGTAGTAGTCCCCAAAGGTTTGGGAAACTCTGGTTTTATATATAGCTAAACCAAGCATACAGTTTTATGTATTTAACCAAACATGCAGCTTTCTAATTGGTCAAGTCAAAATATCCACTATGCAACTCCCTTACAATGGCTCCTGAAGTTGGAGGGTGAAGCAACACAAGTTAAACCAACCATCCCCTGATATCAGCCACAGAGTCTCTCTCCTCTTGTAGTTCTTTCTCTGGAAACATCTTCCTTATGAAGGCTCTGACCCCTCACAGTTGTTCTCCTAGCAGCAGCTGCCTTTATAGAGGCAACTAGGGCTGGAGGGTGAGGAAAGGCAGGTGGAAAAAGCTATCTCCTGATGTCCAACACAGAGTCTCTCACTCTGATGAAACAGATCCCTGGTTTAATCCTCTTATGCCTTCTCTCTCTCTCTCTCTCTCTCTCACACACACACACACACACACACACACACACACACACAGAGAGAGAGAGAGAGAGAGAGAGAGAGATTTTGTCAACCCAAACCCCACCAACATTATTTCTTTTCCATGCAGGGGATCTGATTGAATATGCGAGCTTGGAGAGAGAAATTGTCTTAACCTAGAGTGAGGAAGGATCAACTCATACAATAATCACTTAATGTTGAAATTGAGCATTTCATGCCTGCTTCTGTGCCCCTCATGCTGAGACAATGAGTATTTATATTAGCAGTCATCTTGGTGTGAAGAATGTGGGTGAGCACAGACTCTCCTTCCTCACGCTGGCGAAGTGACCTCATTGAGATTTGTCAAGCTTCAATTTCCTGCTGCTGGAGCACAATTGTGGTTTTTTGTCTAAAAGATGAAAGGTCAAAGCCCTTTGTTTCATTACTCACTTCCGACAATTAATCTGGGTGAGATTTTTCTGAAATGGAAAATACCCCTGCGAGGTTAAAGGCCAGAAATTGCACGCACTATCCATTATCTCATATTAACAAGGCCTTTTCATAGATTTCTTTTCCTACTCTTCCCTCCTCCTCTCCTCCCTGGGAGCAAATATCAGTTGTAATTCAGCACACCTCTGACACAAAAGGCAAGTGTAAGCAAGAAATGAGGCATTTCATTCACTCTAATAAAAAGGTAAAGGTACCCCTGCCCATATGGGCCAGTCTTGCCAGACTCTAGGGTTGTGCGCCCATCTCACTCAAGAGGCCGGGGGCCAGCGCTGTCCGGAGACACTTCCGGGTCACGTGGCCAGCGTGACATTGCTGCTCTGGCGAGCCAGAGCCGCACACGGAAACGCCGTTTACCTTCCCGCTAGTAAGCGGTCCCTATTTATCTACTTGCACCCGAGGGTGCTTTCGAACTGCTAGGTTGGCAGGCGCTGGGACCGAGCAACGGGAGCGCACCCCGCCGCGGGGATTCGAACCGCCGACCTTTCGATCGGCAAGTCCTAGGCGCTGAGGCTTTAACCCACAGCGCCACCCGCGTCCCAATAGTTAGCCCCAATTGTACCATTGAAGCTTTTTAAAAAATGGACCATCAGCATGAATGCAAGGATGTTGGCCTCCGGAATCCCTGACAGCCACTTCATTGCAACTTATTGTCACTTTTAGAGATGATTGATTGAGAGATGGGCTATTCTTGTTTATTTCAGATGAGTCACAGCAGGTGGCGCTGTGATCTAAACCACTGAATCTCTTGGGCTTGCTGATCAGAAGGTCAGCGGTTTGAATCCCCATGAAAGGGTGAGCTCCCATTGCTCTGTCCCAGCTCCTGCCAAACTAGCACTTCAAAAGCACACCAGTGCAAGTAGATAAATAGGTATCACTGTGGCAGGAAGGTAAATGGCATTTCCGTGCACTCTGGTTTCCGTCATGCTGCACCAGAAGCAGTTTAGTCATGTTGACCCAGAAAGCTCTTTGTGGACAAACGCCAGCTCCCTCGGCCTGAAGCGAAATGAGCGCCGCAACCCCATAGTCACCTTTGACTGGACTTAACCATCTAGGGGTCCTTTCCCCCCATAATTCAATTCTGTTTTGCTTCCACTTTAGTCTGTAACCTTTTTTTAATGTATTACATATTTGTTAAAATGTGCGTTTTCTCTCAAAATAGTATTGCCATGCATGGTTTGATATGTTCAAACTTCTGAAAATTGAGTCACTATGTTCAAGGAAATGAGAAACCAGAGTTTGCTGACCCGTAAACCATCTATGGTCTGCAGCAAGATTTCATCAGGCCCTCTTGGTCGACTCCCATCCATCAGCTGTTCAATGGGAAGCAGGTCAGAGGGAAAGGGCATTGATGTTGTGCAAAGCATATAATTGGCCCTCCTTGCTCTGCAAGAAGAACTGCTTCAAGAGGATCAAAACATGGGGGAGGGGGATGGCTCCATAGAGAGTTAGACCTGAGTTCCTTGCCAATATGCAGAAACTCTCCATGTGCTTTGCAATTGCATGCAAGCAATTTTTTATTTTTTTAAAAAAAGTTTTGAATAGCTGTAAGGCAGGGTTTGCTGTTCATCTGTGCATTGGCATTATCTGCATTGTTCTGCTTGGATTGCTGAGGTTGTTTTGCCATTGGCACAGTCAGGGCACATAAAGGGCATTGGAGAGCTTGGCTTTACAAACTTTGTACCTAAAAGTCTACAGGGTGAATTTAGGGTGAAACTTGAGCGGAGTTATGGAATTAAAAATTCAGTGCCCTGTCATGGGAAATAGATATGTAGGTGTGTTTGTACTTGTGTGTCTCTTTGTGTTAAGGGTGTGTGATTGTGTGTGTGTGGGGGGGGGGGTCTGATCCCGCTCACGACTGCAGACATGAGTAATTGGATCTGGCAATTGGTGCCGATCAGCCAATTAGTGCTGAGAGCTTGTTTTCAACGGTCTTGGTGCCAATCAGCTAATGGCTGTTAAGTCCATTTGCAAGCAATTCGAATATAAACCACCTGCAGACGGACTTCAACTGATCAGCACAGAGAGCCCCTTCAGCAGCAATAGGGAGTTCCTGTACAGCTAGTCTGAGTGGGTGGCTCCCTGTCAGTACAGATCAGCTGGCTGGTCCTGAGACGGAGCCCTGCTTACCAGAGAAAGATTGAATCTTTAAGCTATTTACCTACCCACACCTGATTTTGCTTATTATGTCTAGCATGGGACATTAGGGTATTGGTTGGGGAAAGGGCATTGTGGGCCCTATTTGGCCCACGGGGCAGAAGTTTCTCACCACTGCAATACTGCAATACAGCCCCAAATCACTTTTCCTCAGAATAAAGTGACCTCAACCTGAGAAAGGTCCCCCACCTATGCAAGAGAGAGCTCAATTCTGATCCAAACATCAGTCCAGGAAGTGACAGTGAGGCCATTTTGTATTGTTGTTGTTGTTGTTGTTTAGTCATTTAGTCGTGTCTGACTCTTCGTGACCCCATGGACCAGAGCACGCCAGGCACGCCTGTCTTCCACTGCCTCCTGCAGTTTGGTCAGACTCATGTTTGTAGCTTCGAGAACAGTGTCCAACCATCTCGTCCTCTGCCGTCGCCTTCTTCTTGTGCCCTCAATCTTTCCCAACATCAGGGTCTTTTTGTATAGAAATGTACAAATATCTAGTGCATGATGCTGGACTAGATTGGTTTTGAGTCTGATGCAGAAGAGCTCCCCTTAGTTTCTTATGCAGGAAAAAATGCAGCTGCAAAAGCAGAAGATGACAAAGTGAGCAAAAGTGGTTGAAAATGGAGTACTAAATATCAGGCTGCTTAAACAAAGGTCAATGAAGTTGGAAAAAGAGTGGGGGGGAATCAAAGGGCATATTGTCATGCACTAGAAAAACAATCTTACATGGAGATGGAAGAAATAATAAAGCATGGAGAACAACAATATTAGGAATGCAGTCAGAAAATCCAGAGGTAATGGGGCCTGTTGTTTGCAATATAAATTTAAATGCAGTCTACGGCAACAGGGTGCCTTTATCTGGTAACACTGTCATTCTGTGAGTGGCTGGGAAGCAGGAACTGTAAAGTGAGGCCAAATTTGTTTCTGAAATATATGCTGTTTATTTTTTCTCACTTATTTTCAATTTCTTTTAAATTTAAGAGACTCTGTTTATTATGGCTGTGCTGTGCCCTACCCCTCCTACCCAGTTTTCTAGTGACAAAGAACACTAGCATGTGGAGAGTTATCTAGAAAGGATGTTTTGAATTGTAGTTTTATTGGTAGGGCTGAAACGCTGGTGACATTTCCCTGGATTTGGGGCTGGAAATGAGCTTTGGAGCTCAATGATGCTTGCCTCAAAGGAGAAGAGGGCACCGGAGACTCCCAAATTCTTCTCTGGCTCAGATCAAAATCTTAGCTGGGAGAGAATACACACCTTAATGAGTGTTGTGCAGTTCCTTGAGTGTCAGACTCCGATCTGGGAGGCCATGTTTCAAATCCTCACTCAGATTCTCACTTTGGGGGTTGGGGGGGGGGGGGCTTGAGTCAGTTGCCATGTCTCGGCCTAACCTACCTTACAAGGTTGATGTGAAAATAACATGGGGGCGGGGAGAACCATGTTTGCCACCTTAAACTCCTGCAGGAAAAATGGAATGTAGAAATGGTAATCAAATGCCACCACAGAAGATGCCTGGGACACAAAGATCTTCAACAGTGGCTTGGTGTTAACATGGGCATCTGTTTGGGGGGGTTGAGAACAAGGGGAGAAGTTGTTGCCACAGATGAACTATAACCCCAGATTCCCAGAGAGAGAGAGCATTTGTAGAACCTGATATATGAGGCAAAATGCATAGGTACTATTCTAATAAAAAAAAATGTGAGAAACTAGCCTTCCCACCCTTACAGTGTTTTAGCTCACCCGGGAGAGGGGTGGAATATTGTGAAGGGGAGGCAAATGTCGGCCCCGTCATGGGACCCTTGGGGCAAGGAAGTTACCTGCAGAGGATGGCATTTGCTCCCCGGCATCCAATTTCCTAGGTGTCATCCTTGAAGGCAGCCCCCACGTAAACCATTTGAGACAATTGCCCTGAGCTGCTTTGAATGTCTGCATTCAGCAGAAACTATTCGTGCATTTGTGTTGGTTCAAAAATTAATTCAGCCATTTCCCAATTTTCAGAGAAGTGTCTCAGTTCATTTCTCAGCCAATGTGAACTGAGTGAGAAGGAGCTTGCCCATCTCTATTTTGGGGTGAATTGAATCACAGAGATCCTCACTATACATTTAGAATATCACTGAAAAAAAGAGGAAGGGGATTGATACAGCTAAAGATATCTTCCCCTGCTTTTTGTTTAGTCCTTTTTAGATATCCTTTTTGGTATTCTGTTCCCTCCCCCATGTGGTGTTTTGATTTGTTTTTAATCTAATCATGCAAAACTAAAGTGGAATGCAGTGCATGTAAGTTTTCCCTGAGCCGGCTAGCGATGGGTTAAGAAAAATAGCAATCATAGATCAAGTAGGGGGAAAGTGGGGTGGGGAGACACTAACAAGAAGAAGACCTAGTCTTAACAATCACTTTCATTTAAGTAGTTGGGAAATAGAAGCACATACAGCCATTTACTTGCATTAGAGCAAGCCTACCATAACAGCCCACCCTAGGAGATCCTGCTAGCACTCTGAGCAGCAGGGAATGTGGGCCAGAACAAGAAAAGCCGGCACTGAATTGACTGCAAAGGGGGAAACAAGGCCTGCTTGATGAGCAATCTCATGTCACGCAGCAGGGGAGAGTTCCGAGGAGGTCATTGCTTGATCCCTTTGCTATTTCTTTGTAATAGAGATGGAAGATTGGGGCAGCAAACTTTTCGGAGGAGTTTGCTGAGGAAGCAAAACTATGGCCACTTCTAAAAGAGCTGAACAATGCCCCCATTTACAACCCTGTAAAGTTTGGGTTCAAGCTGATTTATCTTCCGCATAATGTTGAGCATGGATAGCAGCCACACCAGGGGAAAATTAACTGATCCTATTGGAAATGCAGTGAACTAAGTTCTCCAGAACATAGCCTTTAATGCAGTTATGGACTTGTATGTATGTATGTATGTATGTATGTATGTATGTATGCTGCAACGGGAAGATAAACAGCATTTCCGTGCGCTCTGGCACTCATCACAGTGTCCTGTTGGGCCAGAAGTGGTTTAGTCATGCTGGTCACATGACCCAGAAAAGCTGTCTGTGGACAAACGCTGGCTCCCTCAGCCTGAAAGTGGAGATGAGTGCCACACCCCATAGTCGAATTCCTTTGCCTTTATGTATGTATGCATGTATGTCACAGCTTTTACATGTCACTTGATTGTAATGAAACCTAGAATCTGTTTGCAAAAGAACCACATTGAAATTATCAGTAAAAGATAGTTTCAAGCAGGTATTTAAAACATTGAAAAGATAATTAAAAGCAACATTTTTAAATGAGTGCTCACACCTGACAATCAGCTGATTGTTGGCATGGGCAATAATGGGTCATCTGATGTCATTGTACTGTCAGGTGATTGACTGGTGCATGGCCCTGCCCACCTATCAGACTTGGTCGGTGGTGGTGGTGAGGGAGGGATCTAGCTCACTGGCCAAATCCAGTTGCCTGCCTCGCTTTCCTGCCATGCCAGCTCGGCTTACCTGCTTTATAATCAATGAAGTTATGGCCTGATTTAACCCAATGCTGTTGTCCAGTGGGAGTCATTCCCACCAGACCCACAAGCCACAAGCCTGGCCAACACGTACCCTTTTTCAGTACCATTGCTGCTTTTCATTGGGCTATTGGCCAAGGATGTCCAACTTGTAGCAGAGGCATTGGCGCAAGCAGAAGAAAGGAAAACCTGCCTAGAACCTTGCCTATACTCCTGCCTACTCAGAAACCAAACAGATTAGCCCATCCTTAAACCAGAGCCTCCCTGCCAGGTGCCCATTCAGCTTCTGCCGAAATATCTCCAGCAAAAGAGAGCCCAACATCTTTTGAGGCAGTCTGTTCCACTGCCAAACAACCCTTCAAATTAGGGAGTTTCTCCTAACATTTAGAGGAAATCTCCTTCTAGAATTTCTGCCCATTTGTTCTAATCCTGCCTTCTGGAGCAACAAGAGAAGAAGTCTGTTCCATCTTCTACGTGACAGCCCTTCAGATAAGCAGAATTCAACTATCATGTCTTTTCTTAATCATCTCTTCTGCAGGCTAAACATGCTCTGCTCTTTCAGCCGTTCCTCAAATTAGTAAAGTACAGGCTGTTACAAAGTAAATGAATACAGGCAAGCAGAACAGAGCCTTTAGCAATGTGTAATAATAGTGTTGGGTATGTGTGTGCATGTGTGTGTCAGGAAAGAAGCCTTGATAGGAAAATAGAGGCTTACAAGCATGCCCCCCCCCCCAGGTTTCAACTTGGAACATTAGAGTGCTGGCATTGCAAAACCAACCACTACCACCCTTGCAAAAATAAAGCACTGGCCCTGATCCACAATGACATTCAAGTCCAAGGCTTAGGCTAGAAAGGGACTCTTTGAATCCGTTTTTCCTGCACTGCCTCTCTCTGAATTTAATGCTAGGTGTTGCAAATAAGATTTAAGGTAGACAAAGAACCACCTCTTCAGTGCCCCTTGCCTGCATCAGATCTGAATTCCACCCCCCCCCCAATATAGATTACTGTAGAAGATAAAGAAGCATTTACAACCTAAAAGAAAACACAAATGTTGCCATACAACAAGATAAGTATACAATTTCATAAATCATATGCGCTATTGGAAACAAGTCAATAAAAAGGGGGGTGGGGTGAAGAAGTGAGGAAACTAAAAGGTATGGCAGAGGAACTGGTGGATAAGGTTGACGGGATATATATTTGCTCCTTTGTATTAAATAACTGTTTGACAAGGATGGAAGGCTTTTTGGTATTTGATTATATGGAAGAAAATTGTTGGTTGCATCCACCTAGGAAGTTCTGGCACATGCAAAGCAGGAGTCCTCATTTTTTTGCCAGGAGCCTTGACCAATTGCAGCCATAGGCCAGCCCCAGTGCCCTTCGAAAAATCTTGGAGCAAAGACAACCTTGTACAGTGGTACCTCGGGTTACAGACGCTTCAGGTTACAGACTCCACTAACCCAGAAATAGTACCTTGGGTTAAGAACTTTGCTTCAGAATGAGTACAGAAATCATGCGGCAGCGGGAGGCCCCATTAGCTAAAGTGGTGCTTCAGGTTAAGAACAGTTTCAGGTTAAAAATGGACCTCCAGAACAAATTAAGTTCTTAACCTGAGGTACCACTGTATGGCATTTTGTGCAAGGACAACATACATAACTTTAACCTTGCTGTAATTTGCCAAGATTCCATGTTATGTTATGAGTTAACTGATCTCTATGGGCTTCCAGTTACTTAGAGGTAAAGGGCAGGCGTTTTCTCTAAATATAGCCAGTAAGCAAACGTAGTGTGTCCAAGTTTCATCTGTAGGTTCCAGACTTTGGCTGAGCTTCTTTCTCTTCCATTGCCAGCCCTGCCTTCACTTTATAGTACAGATTTTAAATATCAGCCTCTGTTCACAGCTATATAGGGAAAGTACGCCTTGTCACTGTGATGGAAAGTAATTTGCAAACTGTTAGAACCTCACTGTCACAGTACTTGAGGTTCATTAAGTGTGTGTGTGTGTGTGTGTGTGTGTTTTCCTTGCATTTGTCAAGCACACACTCAGATTTTACCATCTGTGATCAATGGCTGGCTGCATCTAGAGGGAAGCAGCCAGAATTGTGTGCAGTCCAGAAACCAGGTAGTGTGAGGAATGGATGTCACAAAAGAGACTTGTTCTCTCTTACCTCAGAGGTGCAGGATTAGAACCAATGGGTAGAAATTACAGGGAAGTGGTTTTGGGCTAAACATCGGGGAGGGGGAGGACAGGGGATGACACGCATTAATGGTAAGAGCTGTTTCACAGAAGAACATTTTGATTCAGAAGAGCGTGGGCTCTTCTTCACTGGTGGCATTTAAGGAAAGGCTGATAGCCACCAGTCAGGGATGCTACAACCGCATCCTGCATTGCAGATCCTGTGTCAAGTGGAGGGTTGGACCAGATGACTAAGGGCCCTTTCCAGCCCTATGAGTCTATCTAACTGCCTTCCACACCAAACTGAATGCTTGGCTTTTTCTCTGTGGAAATACAACCCACTCTTATCGGATATATTTTTTAGCCCTGTTCTGAAAACCACCAGTGGAAAGGAGCAGAATCTGAGCACTGTCTTTTCCTTAGTTCTTTGATGGACCTGAATTAGCCCTGAATAAGTTAAAGATTAAACAGTACAGCTTGGGGAGGTGAGATTCTGCCTTTGAAGGGAAATATAATTGGCCAACAAAACATTCTGCTCTTCATCCTAATTTTAGGGAAGGAGAAGAAAATAAATGAGTGGTATCTTAAATCTCAGGGGTTTCTTCTGTTCTGTGCTTTGGGTACTCCTCCAATCAAATAAACGCCATTTAAATTACATGTTAAGCGGCATCCTTGGATGGAGTACAGGGTACAAAAGAATAGGAGTTTAGGAAGTAGAATGTGAAGGCAATGGGATCTTTATTGGATTGTACAAAAAAGATGAATACAATGGTGGTGCAATCAGTCATTCTGAGAAAAGCAATGTTTTCATTACAATAAACCTTAATGAATGCAATAGCAACAATGAAAGGCCCTGGAAATGCCGCTTTTGCTACATCAACTTAAAGATCTTGGAAGGAATCAATGACTAGATATTGTGAACACAACAACAGCATGAAAGCAAAAACCTAGTAATATAAATATTTTTGCAGAGCGCACTCTTACCAAGTTAAGTTTTTTGACTGCTGCAGACATGCTACTTCCTGGCCACTCCCCTTCCTCCTTAAATTGTAGTGCCCCGAATGGTCATAATACTCTGGGTGGGCTCTGAACAAAGCAGAATAGAGTGGTACTATTACTTCCCTTGATCTGGACACTATACTGCAGCCTAGAATTACATTAGCTTTTTTGCTGCTGCATCACACTGCTGACTTATGTTAAGCTTGCGGTCTACTAAGGCCCCTAGATTCTTTACATATGTTCCACTATCAAGCCTGGCTCCCCCCATCCTATATTTCTGCATCTGTTTATCCCTTCCTAAGCAAAGAACCATAAATTTCTCCATGTTGAAGTTAATTTTGTTGCTTTTGGCCCAGTTCTCCAGTCTGTTAAGGTCATTTTGAATACTAATTCTGATCTTCTGTGGCATTACCTACACCTCCCAGTTTCATGGCTTTAAAATAGTCAGGAGGAAGACAGGTGAGAACTGGCTGAGGACTGACTGAGCACACATTCTAATGAGCCAACCTCTCTTACTTCCTGATGAAGTCATTCCAAGCATTATGAGCTTTAAAATGAGGTGATTCAGGTCTTGAATCAAGCCAAAATTAGCTTGCTTGTGGACAATTCATTCTAAATCAAGATAAGGAAGTGTCTCCCATTACTAAGCATAAGTTGCTGTGCTATCAGTTCCCTGAAGGTGACCTCCAATATGCGATGCTTACACTAGTTTCTAGGCTGCACTAAGAAAAAGAAAACACACACACATTTTCTGAAGAGCATTACTGACTACTCTGTCTTCTAAGTGCTTTAACCTTCAGCAATATGCTCATAGCTGAGATATGTGAATTTGGCAAGTGCTTGGAATAGGAAGAAGTGTGTAAACAGGAGAGAGGCTGGATTGCCAGCTAACTGATGTGTCTCTCTGGGTCTATAAGGCCTGCACGTTTCCCTTCCACACTGAAAAACATGAAAGGCTGGAACCATTTGTCTACACTGATTTGCTGCGTTTTAGGCACTAGCCCCAAGTAACACAGCTGAGCACTGCTTAATTTTGCATCTTGCAGCTGGGTACATCTCTGCACTGTCTCAAGCCAAATTCCCTGCAATTAAAAAAAGGTTGAGCAGGCTATATGAGAATTTGCAGTATACCTAGATTTGGTTTGTAATAAGCATTTCCGTCTGCATTAGACATCAAGTGATCTTGATTGCAGCAAAAAAATGTCTAAAAAAGGGGCCTTATATTATATAGAACTCCATAGATGAAAGACTAATTCTCATGAAATCATTTTCCACATAACTCTGCTTCCAAGATTGCAGTTAATTTGTTGGATGTGTACAACAGCTAATCCTGAACAAGCTATTTTTGCTGAAGACTGAAATTTAAGCCAAGAATTTATAGCATTAGTAGACATGTAGAATGGTAGCATATAGTTGGATCCATTGCTTTTTTTCTTTTAAAAAATGTTTAGGGGTACTCTCATTTTGACTCAAGAAAATCACCGTTTTATAGTTCAAATCGGGGAAAATAAATATAGTAAATGGACAAAAGTACAAAGATTCACAAAATGTTTAGGGGTGTGAGTCCCCCTGTGTCCCCCCAGAAAAAAGCACTGGTTGGATCTAAGATTCAGTGGCATAGCTTTCATAACACAATGCAATACAATACAATGATCATGTCACTTCTCATAGATTTAGCGCAACCCCCCCCCCCACACACACACACCGCATGTATTGTACAATACTGCATTGGCTCTCCTGGCTTGCTATCTGAGAAAGTGTCCAATTTGGCCCTTAAAAGATACTTGAAGAGGTTCTCTGCACCACAACCAACACAGAGAGAAATATGCACCATTTTTTGGCATTCTACCGAGCACATAAATTGCCCAATTTTCATGCCAAGTCTGTGCACACCAGCAGTTCAATGACATGTAAAACAGGGGTGCCGACTTGAACAAAATATTGATCACATGACATGGAGCACACACACCATTTGAATGGCAATGCACATCAACTTGAGGGCGCCCTCCTCAAATATTTTATGGGGGGGAGGGGCAAAGGGAGCTCCTCAAAGCTTTCCCTAGGCAAGATACAAGGATCCCAGTGACAATAAGAAAGGAGACCTCTCTAGGTGCTTCCTGGTGCTGCCTTACATTGTTCTTCTGCGGGTATAGAGAGGCAAAATGTACATCCATCATTTCCTGGAAAAGGTAATGAGTAAATTTGCTCTAACTAGGGATGGATGGGTCTGTCAATTTCAGTTCCTCTCAGGTCCTCATTTTTCCAATAAAACGGTTGTTGTTGTTATTAATATAGTATTGTAATTATTGTGTTGTTGTTGTTGTTGTTGATATCCCGCCCATAACAATTATTATCATTTTAAAATCCATCATGAAAATTCACCATCATTTTAGTGTGCCTTTCTCCAAATCTAACATTTTTTTGCAAGCAACCACCCGTATTATAATGCATTTTTTTAGGTTATTTTCACTAATATATGCACACTTTCCCATAATGTACACATTTTATTTTGCACATTATCTGGTTGCAAAATTTGGAGATATGTGGATTTGGAAGGATATCTGCATTTCCGTTTCTGTATGCTTTTGAGAAGTACAAATTATGTCTTGTTTCGGAAGGCATGAGCCAAATTTCTCTCTCATCCCTAGTCCTAACTTGTTTCCTAGAATAAATCAAAAGGAACTCACTTCTCAGAACTGGAGAGAACAGTTTGCAGTCGCAAGTTGCCATCCATTCATATCCACCGGTGAATTTCTACGAATGACAGCATAAATTCACCGTTCTTTCCTCTTCTTCCACTGACACAACCAAGTAGCTCCTAATTCATAGTGTGTACATTTTTCTTCCTTTATGATATCTTTGAGGGGGGGCCCCAGGCCCTCCCTTTGTTCCCGTTTCTATACAAAGTGATCCAGTTGTCATGGAAATGAAACTGCCAGTCACTTTGGTGGAGACAGATGATGGCCATGGAAGCAAAGGATGTCTGGATGTAATTTGCCTCGTGTTGATCATCCTGGCTGAATAAAAAACACAAACCAAAACTGTAGTTCGCGTAATTAAGGTTGTTAATTATCTCGTGTTGCAATTAGGTTCGAGAGCCCTGGCCAAGAACAGAGCCCACACTGTGTTAATACTTCACAGACACAAATTCAGAGGCTGTCCTCTAGCTCTCCTTGAAGGGCTTTGTTATGTACTGAAGTTCTCACCCTGGGCCAGCAGGGGGATACTGTAGATAGTTTTCACTCAGGTCCATATCAGTTATTTTAGGTGGGAAACCCTGGGTTGTTGTTGCTACAATGTTGACAGCCGGCTGCCTATAAAAGCAGGCCGGCTGAGCTGTTTGCTGTTCAGTTTGGTTCCAGCTTACAAAATAAAGAGCTGCTTTGGAGAAATCGCTGTGTCGTCTGCCATGTCTACCCACTATTCAACAGGCTTCCCATCAACAGCTGAGATATAAGGAGAGGCTCTGGGGAGACAGGAAGGAGAAACCCTGAGGAGTATTATGGCCTGTGGGACAGATAGGCGAAGAGCAATTGTGGCAACCACCATCTCCTCTAGTTTCACCTTGAGGGTGAGCTGAAAGCAAGGATGGGCAAATCTGTCCATTTTGGACTCTCAGTTTTTCTCTCTTTTTCAGTCTTCAGTTCAGTTATCCGCCTTTCAACAGCATTGAAGACGTTAAACAAGCACTGTCACTTTGCTCCTTTAGGCACCTGCTGAAGCAAGATTTGTTGCATCTGTTCTCAAATTTGTTTTAGATGTGTTCGTGTTTTAAAATGACTGCAACAGTTTATAATTTTTATTATTATTATTACTATTTTATTTTTAAATGCAGAAGCATTTGCTGCCCTGGGTATCTTTTGTAAGAAGGGTGGGATATAAATGTAACAAACAAACAAATGTTCATTTAAAAAAAATTAAAGTCCTCATGAAAATCCATCAGCATTTTATTGGGAATTTCTCCCAAGGTGCACATTTTGTATGCACTTTTGTCCAATATATATAATGGTATCTGCTGTATGTTTTCACAAATATATGCATTTTGATACACAGTTTACCCTAGTATAAGCACATTACTTGGCCAAAGAACTGCATCACAAAATTTGGAGAACTGCAAATTTAGGGAAATTATTGTTTATTTATTAGATTTATATACCACCCTGTGTTTTCATTCATGTATTGTTTCAGGAAGTGCACATTAGGTATGTTCATCTTTAAATGTAAATGGAATCACATTTCCCCTCATTTTTTATTGAAACAACTGGGAACAACACAGCAACAACCTACAAGCCTTGTGCATAGTGTCCATTACAGAGGTCAGGGCTGGCCTAATATATTTTGATGCGCAACAAACAGGTGTTGGAATTGGAACAGTAGGGATTATTATCAGTGCAATTTAAGAATTACGGTAACTTTTAGTGCTAAAGATAGCTAACCAAGAAGGTGATGGAAGTGTTGCTTAGCAACCAGTCAGCATGGGATGATGTTCAGGGGGGGGGGGACTTGTCCTTTGATTGGCTCTGTAGTTCTGAGGGAATTTTCTCCTGTATGTTTAGTTGTATGGCTCCCTGCTAGGGACAAAACCTGAACTACTAACAAAACTAAAAAACAAAACCACTCTGTTTGTTTCTCCTCAAGTTATGCACCCATTAGTGTTGGTGTTCATTCCCTCCGGACTCTGCAGTACTTAATTAGCTCTGCTAACATCCCCGTCCCCACAATCCTACAAGCACCTCTTACTCTCCCTGGAATTGAAATTAAATAACTAATGATTTGCTGTCATTTCATGATACTGATGTTCAGCTGCCTGAGAAAACCACCCCACTCTGCCTTGTGATTGTGCCGGCCCTGTGATGGACTAAAGGATGCAGGGACAAATTATAGAGAATAACCTTCATTTTGAGGCCCTACTTTTGAGGCCCTTCCTTATCCTAGGAAGAGAAAGCTGGACAAGATGGATCTTGACACGATCCAACAAGGCAATTGTGTATTTTTTTAGGGTGAGGCAAATTGTAGCTTTCAACCACCAAAGTGTTTATCTGATAATGGACTTGTAACCAGTGAGGTGACTTGTAATTTATTTGCAAAACTCAATGAATGGAGAAAGCATTTTTTAAAAAAAAAAATGTGTCTTGGAGACATCGCTCAAATGAGATGCCACCTCTCAAGACTTGTATCTTTATGAGGGAAATTTGAATACAAAACAAGAGTCTTTATGCCTCTTACTCACATTAATTCATGCAGAACCATGTTATAAGAGGACTAAAGAGGCAGTTTTTCACTCAGTACCGAGACAGGAGCCTACCTTGATTTACAGACTTGCTGCGAAAATGCCACTTTCATAGCCTGATAGATGCCTATTAAATGCAAATTGGGAAAGCGGTGAGATATCACCGTCATCCCATCTGCATTCTGTGGAAGGTTTGATGGTAGGAGTAGAAGAGAAGTCCAGAATATATATCTTCTGTGGCTGGGAACTCTGTGGATCAGAGCATGTGGGGCAGATGAACATGTCCAGTTTTGCTGCTACAGGTGTAGAAAAGACTACATAGTGCCAAAATATAGCGAAGAAGGACAATTTCCCTTTGTTTGGACTTCCTTCCTCAATGACCTTTTTCAGTGTTGACATCAACACCTACAACAACTTGGAGGACATACGTGGCAAATGCCTTTCTTGGAAGATGCCGGGAAGTATTTTGCCCAAGCAATCAATTTCTAATTCTGTGGGAGGCTTGTTGCAACTGCTGAAAATTGCCTGTAGTGTGTTTCCATTTATGCAATAGGTGCCTGCAGTCAGAAATATGGTTTCTGGGGTATTTCCAGCATATGAAAACTGCTGATCCTCCTCTTGATGAACACTACTCTCTCTTTCACTCTCTCGCACACATAACTTCACACTTCCCCATTTCTTTATAGCTATTCACTAGGCTCTAAAAGTTCATAGGAACGTTATGCAGCTCTCCTTTCTTGGCTGTTCCTATGCATTCCCTACAACTGTATTCCATCTCTTCTCTGTTTTCTTCTTCAGTGACAACCTGCTCTCATGAGTAAAGTGAAAACCACAAGCATCTCCCCAAAGGGTAACTGGGAAAATATAATACACTTAAAGGAGTCCCCATAGTGTGCAGAAAACCCTTTCAAATGCGGTTTTGGACTAGAAGCTAGGAGAAGTAAGTTTGTAAAAGATGTTCTGCTCATTGCAAATTAGCCATCTTCATCTCTTTCTTCAAATTGTTTCTAAACTCCTGTTTTGTTTATAGTTACAGCTGTTAGGATAATACACAAAATTAAAGCTCCAGAATATAATTATCCTTAAGATTCCAAAAGCTGACTATCTGTTAGTAATGGATAAATACAAAGCATGGAGCTTTTCTAACTGTGCTACAGATTTGCATAAATAACATGGCTACAAATGCACTGCATCCTGGTTTAATACAAAAGGTAAAATGAAGCTAAACTTATCCTGCATTTTGCAGAAACATCCAATATTTATTTGCAAGGCTTAACCAAAGGAGCCGTTTGAATCCTTTGTCTTTCCTCTCTGTCGCAAATTAACAGTTAGGTCTGCCAACATCTCAACAATTTGTCGAGAAGGGAAAAAAACCCCTCTCAAGATAAAAAAAAGAAAATGGAAGATAGGATTATTAGCTCTCATCTCAACAAGTTTGAAATACGGCACTATATTGCACAGCTTAGACAAGCATTTCTAATAGGTCATGCGGTCAGTGGAGGCTTGGACAGTAGGTTTACGGGGGCAATAACCTATCAAATGAAAATTCAAGGCATTAAATTTTTTCCCCTCAAAATCTCAAAGCAACACACTTTCCTTGTAGAGTTAGAATGTTAGAATGGACCCCCAAGACCAATCCCCTGCAAAGAGCGTGATACACATACTCTCATACCCCAATTAAAAATCAAGGACAGGCAGGCTGGATGTTTATATCCATTCCATTTTTCCTCCAAAGAGGAATATCAAGGTGGCATTCATGGGTCTCCCTTCCCTTGCATTATTCTCACAACAACCCTGTGAGGAGGCTGAGACAGTGACAGGTCCAAAACAACACAGTGAGCTTTGTGACTGACTGGTGATTGTATCCTTCCACCAGGGATGGCGTGTCCCATTTCGCCACCTGAGGCAAAACAGGGAATGCGCTCCAGCGCTGTCCCACCACTGCCCTGCCCCACTGAAACCTCCCTTACCTGGCAACGGCAGCTTCCAGCAAGATTTCACTGAAATCACATAAGATGCTGAGTTACACCACCATGGTATCATTTTATCACTTGGCAGTTTATATTTATATTAGTATAAATTACTACAAATAAGTAAATAAATAAATATTGTTGTTGTCAGTGTATAGAAAGGAGTAACAATGCTGAGCATTTCTGATTCACCAGGTCATTATCAGAAAAATGCCCATTGGGTTATTTTGTTAGAACCATCTACATGCATTTGGCATCTGTTAAGATCAGAGTTCAAAAACTGTTTCTTTGGATGTGGTTTTTTTTTGGGGGGGGGGGGGTCAAATAAATGGGATGAAATTGGTTTAATAGCTCCAGGTGGAAATAACTTTCTAATATATAACTCTATCTCATTCTTGCAGGCCCCATCGTGTGATTTACCATGGAAAAACTGCTCTGTGGCATCCTGGTGTTTGGAGTGGCTGTTGTGGTCAACGCTTGTCCGAAATATTGTGTCTGCCAGAACCTGTCTGAGTCACTGGGGACTCTTTGCCCTTCCAAGGGCCTCCTTTTTGTACCACCAGACATAGACAGGAGGACTGTTGAACTCCGTCTTGGGGGCAACTTCATTATCAACATCAGTAGACAGGACTTTGCCAACATGACGGGCCTTGTTGACCTTACATTATCTAGGAATACCATCAGTTACATACAGCCCTATTCTTTTGCTGACCTAGAGAGCCTACGGTCCTTGCATTTGGATAGTAACAGGCTGCCTGACATTGGGGAGGATATTTTGAGAGGCCTGATTAATCTTCAGCACTTGATTATAAACAACAACCAGCTGAGCTGCATTTCAGATGAAGCCTTTGAAGACTTCTTGTTCACCTTGGAAGATCTGGATCTTTCTTACAATAACCTCAGAAGCATCCCTTGGGAATCTATAAGGAAGATGGTAAACTTGCACCAGATTAGTTTAGACCATAATTTGATAGATTATATTACAGAGGGTACCTTTGCAGATCTTCAGAAACTGGCTAGGTTGGATCTAACCTCCAACAGACTTCAGAAGCTGCCTCCTGATCCCATATTTGCCAGATCCCAAACAGCTCCATTAACCTCAACTCCATTCTCCACACCTTTATCTCTGAGCTTTGGTGGAAACCCTTTGCATTGCAACTGTGAACTGATGTGGCTGCGGCGTCTTGACAGAGATGATGATATGGAAACTTGTGCTTCTCCCCCGGGACTAAAAGGGAGGTACTTTTGGTATGTCCGGGAAGAGGAGTTCATTTGTGAGCCTCCTTTGATCACACAGCACACTCACAAATTGTTGGTTTTAGAAGGACAAACAGCCACCTTGAAGTGCAAAGCAATTGGAGATCCATCTCCAGTTATTCACTGGGTGGCACCAGATGATCGACTTATTGGGAATTCTTCAAGGACAGCTGTTTATGACAATGGCACCTTGGAAATCCTGATCACAACATCGAAGGATTATGGGACATTCACGTGCATAGCGGCAAATGCTGCTGGAGAGTCTACTGCAACAATTGAGCTGTCAATTGTCCAGCTTCCCCATCTCAGCAATGGAACAGGCCGGGCTGCCCCACCAAAATCAAGGCTTTCTGACATCACCAGCTCCAGCAAGTCAAATCGAGGGGAAACCAAGGGGCCACCTGAAAGGGCTGTGTTGGTCTCTGAGGTTACAACTACCTCAGCTTTGGTCAAATGGACAGTAAGCAAGTCAGCTCCAAGAGTTAAAATGTACCAGCTACAGTATAACTGCTCTGATGATGAGGTTCTAATTTACAGGTAAGTGTGACTGGCTGTCAGCTTTTCTTAGAAGAGAAATGATGGGGTGGCAGGTGATTTGGTTGAATAAGTTGTAATATGTGCCTCCATCTGATAGACTTGTCACAAAAGACAAGAACTGATGGATAGTGATTCTCCTTTCCTCAGTCCAAGTTGTGGCGCATATTAGGAAGGGATCGAAAGGAAACAGCTCAGAAATCAACTTGCAGTGGCTATGCTCCTCACTGTGATTAAAGTGGCATTCTTAAAATTCCTAGTTCCATCAGCCAATGTTGATCTGCAGTTTTTAGCCCATAGCAAATGAAACAGCTTAGCCTCCTCCATTTAATGGGAAGTTCTGTCTTCTCCTCTTCCCATAAACATTCTGCCTTCTCCTTTGTGAGATGCCAAACCTGCCTCATGTCACCCCTCGGCTTCCTATTGCCCAGTAATCTTATCAAATATGCATGCGACCGTGAATACAAATGGTGAGCTGTGACCTTGTTTGAGAAACTATCCACAGCTTGTTACTCCAGCAATATTCCGAGAGTAATATTGTGCTCATTACAAATGAACATTTATCATGAACATTTTCAGATACAGCAGGAAAAAAATGACTGCTGCGACTGAAAACTAAGTGCAGATTAGGTTGGCCCTAAGAGCCTTTGACAGAAGATGGGCAGCTTGTTCTTTTTCATGGTCACAGAGAAGCCATCCTTTGTGTTCTCTGTTCTGCACATTTCATAACTTCTGAATTCTTTTGAAATATTGAATGGGGAAGAGGATGAAGAGCCAACCCTTCCACCCTCAGTGAAGACTATTGATTTTTTTTAAGGTACAAATTGCATATCAGAGTGAGCTTCTTGTTTAGACAGTAGGATGCCGCTGCCTTCACAGGGTCATGCTTCGGCCATATGAAGGAGATCTCAGGGTTGCAGTGACCACCTGCAAATTAGTAGGCCTAGGAAATAATGAGAAATATTTCCCATCAATCCTGCAAGGGCACAAAGCATGAAAGTCTATCAGACTGAGAATCTCAAGTGCCGGGAATGTTTGTGCTGGTGTTATTAAGATTAATGGCAATGCCGACCAGCTATTCTAGGTATGTTCCTATGGAATTTCTACATTATACTCTTGCCCTCTGCATCTGCCTGTTATGTACAGTTAAGAGGGGAATAACAGACCCACAGTATAACACTGAGAACCCTTTAACCAGGTCTTTGGTTTGAGTAGACATATTTCTTCCTCTTACATTGCTTTCCTTTATTGTGCATTGCAGTTCTGCTCTGCTGTTTTGTTCTTTTGCTGTAGGTTGGGGTTTTTTTGTTTTTATTTGATAATTTTAATTGAAATTTGTAATTATTAGATTTTTGTAACCCACCCTGGGACCATTTTGGGAAGGGTGGGCTACAAATACAAACAATAAATAAATAAATATCCAGGTCTGTGCTGGAGACTTCCTTGAAGGCTCATGTGATGTTAATATTGTGCTAAGCATGACGTGGACCCGCAACTTTAGCTCCACCAGGAATACAGTCTGAGCTGATCACTTCCATAGATCTTGAGAAAGAAGAGGAGGAGAAGTAGAGGAGAAAGAGAGGAAGGAAGAAGTGGAAGACCAAGAGTTGCCAGGCTTTGATCCTGGGAAGGCTAGAGCAGATGAGGGGAGTGCTAAGTGCAGTACTTCCCTGGAGGGAGGAGAGAATAATTTTGCACAGCAAAAGCATGACCCCTCCTTCTCTCTTAGAAAAGAGAGTGCGAAGAAAAGTTAAAGGATGTGATCCACAGTCTGTTTGCACAGCACAGTCCTCCCAAGAGAGGGGGAAGCTTGTGATGCATTTCATACTGCAGATGACCTTAGGAACTAGAGGGAAGAATTCCCAGCACAGGAGTCATAATGGCCAGATAGACTTGTAAAGAAACAACAGCTTCCTGTACTCTTTGTTAGGCACTGCCATGCTCTGCCTCAAATATAGAAAGTGTTGAGTACCATCATGGAGGAGCTAATGTACACTAATGATGGCTGAAGTACAGGGATCAGATCCACTGAAACAATACACCAAATTATCTTTCCAGTGGAGCCTGAGACACAACTTCCTACCAAGAATGCAGTTACCGAGTCCAGTGGTTCCCAAATTTCTCCCCCTGGGCATTACTGACAATCTCTGAAGGTTTTTGTGAACCACTTAATGTTGTTTTTCCCCTGACTGTTTTAGCAATTGTTATGCACAGTGCTAGATGCTGTGCGGTTTTTATTGTATTTTTGTTGCTTCTTTAATTTCTTACTTTGTATAGCATTTTACAGAGTTCAGATTATAATAACAATGAACTACAGTATAGAAAGAGCAATAAAAATACAATTTAAAATCAGTATGAATGAATGAAGTTTGAGATCGCCTGCCCTAGTCAAACACAGTCCGGCTTCTGTAATGGGAACCTTGCAATTCCTGGCTAGAATGTCCCCATGTGGGCTGGGATATATTGAATAGCATATGCAAATTGCAATCCTACTGAAGGTGAAGGACGTTGACAAATTTGTCCCATGACTTCATGATCCTGCTGGCTGGAACTATGTTAGAATGAACAAAATTCTTCTTTTGCTCCTGAAATGTGGATCTGAGAAACGCTTTGCAACTGTTGGATTTATGACAGACTTAGCCTCATTTTATTTTGCTGTATTTCTTATTAAGGGTGATAAAAGCAAGTCTGCAAATTAAGAATTACTGCAGCATCTCAGTCTGCGTAATGGTTATATTCACACTATGAAAATGTATATTGGATATTTCCTGAGATTTATATTTTTCATATATATTTTACAGCCTGGGGAGGATAATCTGTAAAATATAAAAAATGTTCCATGTCTCAAGCATATTTAAGCAATTGTGGGCTGACTGGATTACTTAAGATTAGATTTTATTATATATAAATAGCCTGCAACACTAAATATTTTTACTAGGAAGTCCCACTGAACTCTGTGGAATATATTTCCAAATAAAATTGGATAGGATTGGACTGTTATTTAGATTTTATTTTTATCCTAATGGGGAGATTGAGGATTTAAGATACTGCAAATTTGCAATATATTTGTATCTGTATTGGTGCATATAAAGCTGTCTCACACTGAATAAGACCACAGGCCCATCTATCTCAGTGCCACCTACACAAACTACCACAGCTCTCCAAGGTTTCAGACATAATTCTATCCCAGCTCTCCCTAGATATGCCAGAGATTGAATATTGGACTTTCTGAATGCAAAACACACGCTCAGTTATGTGTACTATGTTGATGCCTCTGGCACCAACTGGATGAACTAGTGTGATGGGACAGGCTTTTCATGAACTTTCCAAATGCTAAGAGGTTCACTTGGAATGTTTTTGAAGATTCCCAGTACTTAGGGCAGAATATTTGCCTTCTGTGTGACATGGGGTCAGTTTGACTGGGATGGAAATTTGATGCAGGTCCTTGGTACAGCAGTGCTGAGCTGGTTGAAGACAGGTAAACAGGTAGATGCTTGTGTTAAGGATAAGGAACTAGGCAGTGCTTTTTTCTGGGGGGATGCAGGGGTATGCATACCGCTAAACATTTTGTGAATCTAACAGGAGAAGAAACAAAAAATTGTAAAAAAATTAGTTTCTTCTCTAGCACGGTGATTGTTAAGTTTCGTTGTTACCCCCTCTGATGGCGGCCTCATTTCCTTTCCTGGTGTAATGCATGTTCTTTGTACTTTTGGCCATTTACTGTATTTATTTTTCCTGATCTGAACTAGAAAATGGTGACTTTATTGAGTCAAAGTGAGAGTACCCCTAAACATTAGGTTTTTTAGGGGGGAAAGGCACTGGAACTAGGGATACACAAGGAATTCAGCAGCTGCAAAGTCTGATATAATCTAACATGATCCACAACTCCAGAACTAATATGTGGATTAGAATTTAATTATCCACCAGCTTTGACCCTTCTCAACTGTCCCTGAATGCATAAAATATGGTTCTCAGCATAGCTAAAATGGGGTAGGGTGTGCAGCTTAAAATGAGCATTTTTAAAAATAAAAAAACACCATGCATATTTTGAGATAAAATACATTAAAAATACAAAAAAAAGCAGGTTGGTTTATAAAAAAAATCACAGAATAATTCAGAAATGAGATGGAATAAATGTATGAGTGAATGCATGTGCAGGTGGCACAGACTAGAAATAGGCTGATTTGTCCATCCCTAAATAGATTGCTCTTAAGTGGTAGACTTAGCAACTGGGAAGATGAAAAGCGGAGAAATGTAAGGAAAACAGTAGAGAAAACAAGGAAATGTTGCAAGAGGGGGCTATCGAGAATGAATAAACCTTAAAGCATTTGAGGCTCTAAGAGAATCTACAGCTAAACTTGGGGGTGATAGGAATTGTGGTCCGGCAACATTGGTGGGCCAATGATTTCCCACGCCAACATAGGGCCTATAGGTGTACTCTTTACCAACCCGTTCCTTCCAGATGCTTTGGACTACAACTCCCATCAGCCCCAGCCAGCACTGCTGTGGCTGAAAGAGTTGTACACAAATGGCAGGAAAGAAGCAGTCAATTAGAAGTGAGGCATTTGGACTGGCAACCTTAACAGGGCGACAAGAACCAAAAAGCGAGAAGAACACACACAGGAAGAAGTGTTCTTTTAAGATGGCACTTTCAGCCTACAATATGGTGATGATGATAACTATATGTTGCAAAGTCAATTGAAGGAAACTGAAAGGTGCTCAGCATTTTGGAGGATGGCACATCCTTAACACTAGAGTGTAAATTTTAGCTTTGTAAACTAATGTGTGAGCTAATCCTTGGGAATCAAACATTTCAGCTACTGAATGATCGAAAAACGGGAGTGTTCTGGTTTCTGAACATTCTTTTGGAAGCTGAACGTCTGACGGGGCTTCCGAATGGCTACAGGAGCTGTGCTTTGGAAGTTGAATGCTTTGGAAGTTGAACGGACTTCTGGAATGGATTCTGTTCGACTTCCAAAGTACAACTGTATTGTCCTTGTGAAAATCGAATGGTGGAGAAATGTCCCATATCATAAGATGGGACCAAAAGCACATCTAGTGAGACCCCCAGGTATAGGGCTGTATATAAATTCAATAAACAACAACAACAACAGTCCAGCATCCTATTCTCACTGGCTAATTGGATGCCTATGGGAAGCCTGCTAGCAATTGCATTCTGCTGCACACGATGCTCAACAACTGGTATTCAGATTGGCATATCCCTTTTTGACAAGTCAGAAAGATTTGTGGATGGAACGGAGAAAGTTCTTTACTACCCTCTGACTGAGATTTAAGGTTGCAACCGTATGTCTACTTGTGCCTCTGCTACTGGTTCATACTCACTCTCTGTCTTCCTCAACATGAGCCCAATTAGCTAGCTGCAGAGTCTACCTGCTGAGCACGGTCTGTGGCATGTGGGTGGCATGAAGAGAACTCCCCTAGTTTCTAGCTTTGCAAACAGCTGACCTGCAGCAGTTCCAGTGCAGTATGCCATCTTCTGTACTCCTTTTTGGGGGTCACAGACTGCCCTGCACAATTAAACTTCAAGAGGTTAAACTTTGAACATCAGACAGAAGAACTGTTGGTTAAAAAGAAATGTAGGAAATGGAATGGCCTGAAAGACTGTTCTGAAGCTGCACAATTAATCGTAGTATCCGGGCAGGTAGAAGAAGTAGGCTTTTTAAAAAATCCTTTAATGAAAGATGAGGAACCTGTGGCCATCCAGATATTGCTGTCTTTAACTCCCACCATCCCTGATCATTGGCCATGGTGGCTGGGGCTGATGGGAGTTGGAGTCCAGTAACATCTGGAGAGGCTCAGGTTCCACATCCCTATTCTACAGGCAGAAGGAAGTCCCCAAGAAAGGGCTCTGCTCCCCCAAGATCTTAAACTTATTAACGGAATCCAAACGTCACTGCCCAGACAGAGATGTTGATGGGTCCTAAATGTGAGCATTGTTATGACATGTTCTGCCAATACATGCCAATTGTCATCAGGATTGTTACTTTGAGGAAACAGACACCCCAATCATTAGTGGAATTATGATCCCCTTTGTCAATTACATCAGGGAACTCCTGCAGCTATCGCTTGACTACAAATTTCTGTGGTGTGTTTTATTTGTGACATCTCTTGATGATGCTCCACTGTGTAAGGCAAATCAGAATAACAATAGGGTTGCTGTAAATGTAAGTTTTGCAGGGTCTCAGACTGAAAGAGGATAGGGAAAAGCTGAAATCTGCAAGAGTTCATTTGATCTATAATGCCAAGTAGAAATGAGCCCAGTCCATGCATCCAAAAAACATGTGATGACTTAAACTGAGTAGGGAGAGTTTTTACCCATCCAACTGTGCCTGTTCTACCCACAACATTCCCACATGGAGTGTGAAGGTTTGATGATTGTTTAAAGGTAAATGGTAAAGGAACCCCTGACCATTAAGTCCAATCGTGGCTGACTCTGGGGTTGTGGCGCTCATCTCGCTTTATTGGCCGAGGGAGCAGGCGTACAGCTTCCGGGTCATGTGGCCAGCATGACTAAGCCACTTCTGGCGAACCAGAGCAGTGCATGGAAACGCCGTTTACCTTCCTGCCGGAGTGGTACCTATTTATCTACTTGCACTTTGACGTGCTTTTGAACTGCTAGGTTGGCAGGAGCTGGGACCGAGCAACGGGAGCTCACCCCATCACAGGGATTCGAACCGCCAACCTTATGATCGGCAAGTCCTAGGCTCTGTGGTTTAACCCACAGCGCCACCTGCGTCCCCTGATTGTTTAGAAGTACATTAAAAGTGATGATTGTTTAGAAGTACATTAAAAGCCTCCCCATGATTATTAACCTTGCATTATAACGGTGGCTGCTTCAGACCTGCTCAAAATGGGAAGGTTGGGGTGGAGTGGGCATGCCCAAAATGTGAAAGGGTATTGAAGACTCAACCAATGTCTCCCTCTCCAGTTTAAGCCTTCCTGCAGTCTTTTGAATGTATGAACTGGGCAATTGATGCAATAGAATGCAATGAGAAATGGATCAGCATGAGCAAGCATGAAAGGGTCCTAAACATCCTCACACACACAACCCATGAAACAACCCAGTTCTATTAACTATAACTCATCTCTCAAAACTCAAAAACTTTCAAATGTGACTTAGTAACCTGATGAAGAAAGCATGTTCTATGGGATATGGTGGGGCTGATGTCCAAGTCAATGAAAAGGCTCCTATATAGCATGAGATGAAACAGCTTGTTCAGAGACAGATGTGGAAATTTCGTATCTGGCAATGATTTCCATATTGGATTTTTTTTTTTTTCATTCACAGTGACCTTTAGCTATATAAACATTTTTTTGTGTATCGCTAAGACCTAAAAATGTGACTGCTGCTGTTGCCATAGCAATGTGCTATGTTATTAACAGAATGCTAGGATGTCACTGTGAAATCATGCCACAGAGTGAGTTCAAATGAATGGTGGAAATGGCAAATGAGATGGGGACTGCAGCACAGGAAGATGCTATGGTGTCTAGTCCACGAGAGTTCTGCCATGTCTCTCGTGTGCAGCAGGTACATGGCTCAACATCTCCTTGCTCAGCTCAGCTTTCAAAATTAATCCAATAAGATGTGAGTTCTGATGGTGGTGTGGTGTAGTGGTTAGAGTTTTGGACTAGGACCTACGAGTCCAGGGTTCAAATCACCACTCAGCCATGAAGCCTACTGGGTCACCTTGGGACAGTTACCTCCTCTTACCTGAATCTACCCCTCAGGGTGGTTGTGTGGATAAAATGAGAGGAAGAAAAATGTGTATGCCACATTGAGCTCCTTGGAGGAAAAGTGGGATATAAATGCAAACCAAGATCACTTCAGTATGCCATCTGAATCCAGCTAGATTACAAACATAGAATGCATGGATAAGGGGGTACTATTAAGTGGAGTGTGGTCTATAGGCAGAAGATGTTTCGGGGGGCGGGGAGGCGTTGGCTGCTATATGTTGGTCACTTTCAAACTGGCAGTGTGTAACCGTACTTTTGCTTTGTAATGGGTGTGCAACATCCAATTATTTGGAAAATCTCTTTTTAATGTAGCAAATCATGTTTTGAAGATTTGTGCATTAAAGTCATAGTTCCGAACTCTGCCTTGGGAATCTTACTTACGAAAGGCTGGCTGTGTTCCCTGTAACTTTGGTGTTAATCAGCTGCAAAGACATGGGAGTTATACTTGTGGAAGTGAACATATCACAGGAAGTTTTCTGGATGTTAAGAAAATTATCTCTAGCAACTCTTTAAGCCACTTGGTGATGCTCTGTTTTAGCTCTGTCACTAATTGTTTATCTAACTCATCAAAGGCTCTACATTCTCACTCGAGGCACATTCAGGATGAGTAACGCCACAGTGCTTACCCACAACAGCTGCCACATTTCCTCTCTTAGCCGCGCAGCACCCAAATGACAAGGCCCTCCCTGGCCCTTTCAGTATGGAGAAGCTACTCCATGGAAAGTCTGTTTTGTTTAAACTTCAAATGACTCACTGTTGTCATGTGTGAGTTGGACGTTTTAACTTATTCATGTTTTTGCACGTTGTGAATATTAAAAGCCAACGAAAAGGGCCACATATTACATTGGAATTCCACATATTACATTGTGTAGGCGATATTGCAAAGGAACACAATTGAACGGGCTACATTTATTTTTTACATGTTTCGTATTTGGGTGGAGGAAATATTATTAGGAACCTAGGAAGCCGCCTTCTACAGAGTCAGGGTGTAAAGAACCCAAAGAGTGCTCACTAATGGTTTCCCATTATCCTGGGGTGGGAGGGACAAGTGGGGCACCCCATGGTTCTGTCCTGGGCCCGTTGTTGTTCAACGTCTTATTGTTCAACTGTAGGGACATCAAGGGTGAATGCAAGGCATTTATTTAAGCAACAAGTATCAGATTTCATACATCTCTAGCAATTTGGTACCAACATACTTTAAAGACCATATCCTCCCACAGTAACCTCTTTGGACATTAAAATCATTCTTGAAGCCATGCACACCTTGAGGATAGATGCACACCTAAGACAGGGTCTTTTCTGTTTTGACACTCCAACTTGAGAATGATCACTCTGGGGAAGGTCACCTGACACCGAGCCAGCAGCCGCCGAGACCTTATAACACTGGTACTGAAAGACCTACTTTGGTTCCCACTATGTTTCCGAGTACAATTCAAAATGTTGGTGCTGACCTTTAAAGCCCTAAATGGCCTCGGCCCAATATACCTGAAGGAGCGTCTCCATCACTCAGCCCGGTCAATGAGGTGCAGCTCTGAGGGCCTTCTGGCAGTTCCTTCACTGCAAGAAGCGAGGTTACAGGGAACCAGGCAGAATGCCCTCCCTTCAGATGTCAAGGAAATAAACAACTATCTGACTTTTAGAAGACATCTGAAAGCAGCCCTGTTTAGGGAAGTTTTTAATGTTTGATCTTTTATCATGTTTTTAGTATTCTGTTGGGAGCCACCCAGAGTGGCTGGGGTATAAATAATGTAGTTGTTGTTAATGTTTTTAGACTGTTGATCTAACATAACATCACAGTGGACACATTTTATTTTGGGCAGCTCTGTTAGTTCTTTACTGTGTGTGTGTGTGTGTGTGTGTGTGTGCACGCGAGAGTGTGTTTATCCTGTTTTAAATTACTGTTAACTGCTGTGGCTGTCTTTGGGCTGAAGAATGAGATAAGATATGAAAGGATGAACTAAGCAGGGACATTTTCATGTAATATCAATGCCATATACTCTGCTTGAACTTCGCGTGTGGAAGAATTCATTTTCCCTATCCACACCTTTGCTTTGAGCTCCTGAAGCAATGGCTCCAACTGAGATTAAATGGCTTGCGCAAGTCAGCTCCTTTTCTCTCACCTTCCTTTCCTCCACCTTAAGAAATGGTTGAAACCCACTTGTTTGCCAGAACCATTTGTGTTCTGAAAACTAAACACAAGAAGACAAGAAAAACATTACTGCCTCATGACAAAAGTCTAGAAGGTATCTCTCATTGAAAAGAAATGGTATGCAGGGCAAACTCACCTATAGCTCAGTTTGTAAGTCAGCATGAATGTGTGCATCTATTACTTTCAGATCTCCTGGTTTCTCATTTCCCCCAGTCTTTAATTCAGTTCTCCACATTTCTGCAGCAATTTTCAATTTTTAGAAACAAAATTCTGATTAAGTTTGGCAGCATTTTAATGCAAATTTCTCCTACTAAACACATTTAGAGAAGTGCAGATTTTGAAGGTGGACTGTATTTTGGTTCTCATATTGCTTCAGAAAGTGCAAATTAATTAGATTCACCTTTAAATGCAAACCCCATCAAATTTCTCCCCTATTCCGATAAGCTAGTTAAGAGAATGTGCATGACTTTTGGCCAATTTACTCCTATTGATTTAAATTAGGCTCTCTAAGAATAAAACCACGTCTTTTCTCACAACTGCATAGTCAGCTGGCCAACCACAGGGCTTTTATTCTTGCTAAGTACCTGTAAACATCACACTAATTACACATAGTTTTGTCTTCTGCATGTGTGGTGCAATTGCTCCTTAAAGATAGGGAAATTCTGAGAAGTATATACTGTCTTTATTTCATGCCTTGCAGCAAATTGTCAGAGCATGGAAAATAATAGATATCGTAAAAGCACAAAGCGTGCTTCCCAAGAGAAATTATTGAAGCACAGAGACTGGAAAACTACCTCGGCTTCTCCAGTTTTGTTTGATACAGGTTTGTTTTTCTTTAAACAGTCCCCTTCAGGCATTCACTGGAAAGGGCAATGGATTCCTGCCCCCAATGTCCTCATCTGCACAAGAAGACCATTATGATTTGTGACCATGCAGATCAAGGGGGTTGTAGGCAAGCTTCATTATTCCCAGGGGGAAAGGGCAATAACCCATGTCCCACTTATTCCTAGAAAAGCAGTCTGGTGAGGCTGGCTGAGGCCTTCTGTTGCTGGCTAAGGTAAAGGTACCCCTGCCCGTATGGGCCAGTCGTGTCCGACTCTAAGGTTGTGCGCCCATCTCACTTAAGAGGCCGGGGGCCAGCGCTGTCCGGAGACACTTCCGGGTCACGTGGCCAGCGTGATGAAGCTGCTCTGGTGAGCCAGCACCAGCGCAGCACACAGAAACGTCTGTTGCTGGCTACCCTCCCCTTTTTCAAGGCAAGTGGTTTCTTCCACCTCAGGGAAAGGAGAGGTGTACCTACTGGGAAAGACAGAGGGAGGATAGGGTGCAGTGTACAGCATAAAACAAATGCAACACACACACAACAACAACAACAACAACATCAACAACAGATAAAACTTTGAAATCTACTTGCTCATAAATTTAATCTATGCATGGTATGAATGGTTCCAAAATACTATCCTTTTTGATCTGAATTACCATGCAAGCCTAACACCCACATGTGTTGGTGAGGAAAGGTAAAAAACTACTAGCCCTCAGGGGAGGCTTACAACAGGGAAAACAGGGATAAAGTTCAAACCAACACTACGAAAACAAGTTCATAGTAACATAGCAGAGGAACAGCAAATATAACAACATACATTTCAGTACTATAAATATAATACAGTTGCTTAAACAACATGCCACATCTAGTAGCAAAAATAACAAGGGAGCTTCACAGTTTCACATTAGACCTAGAAACACCCCTCCCATGATGTTGCTGCATGATGTTGCAACCAGTTCAAGGAGGGTGTCCCTGTCTGTTCGCTTCCTCCTCCTTATTCTCAGTGCTGCCCCTAGAAAAACTCAGGACGGAGGAGGACAAAAACTAGAATCACTTGGCTCTGCCTATCATTGGCTCCCGTTATGCCTGTCAGTGCCTCTGGCTCCACCCACTGCTGGGCTTTCTGGTGTATGTCCCACTACTACTAACAGCCACCAGCCACTGCAGTGTACCCTGCCATGCTGACTGAGTTGGAAGTTATGCTGGTAAAGAGAACAAACAGGAGGCATGTCAAGGGCAGGAATGGCCATGTGGGGGGCCAGGGAAACAAAATAATGCTGCATACTAACTCCCTTCATTCACTGGTACCCCCCCCCCAAGAGCTCAGTCTGACCGACACCACCCAAAATGCAGGTGTAATTAAATTCACAGAAGGGCAGAAAATGAAGTTTTATACTGCTTCCTAACCCCAGCCAGAAACCTCTGGCAGCAGCATGCCAATTTAAGTAATCACAGCCTCCCCCCAAAGAATCCTGGGAGCTCGGATGCTGAAACCCCTATTTCCCTCACAGAACTACAATACACAGAGTTTTAACAACCAATCCCTCTTCCCAGGGGACTCTGGTAATTGTAACCCTGTGAGGGGAGTACAGTGGTACCTCAGGTTACATACGCTTCAGGTTACAGACTCCGCTAACCCAGAAATAGTGCTTCAGGTTAAGAACTTTGCTTCAGGATGAGAACAGAAATTGTGCTCCGGTGGCGTGGCAGCAGCAGGAGGCCCCATTAGCTAAAGTGGTGCTTCGGGTTAAGAACAGTTTCAGATTAAGTACGGACCTCCGGAACGAATTAAGTACTTAACCTGAGGTACCACTGTAGAGGGTTTCTTAACAACTCTCAGCACGCTACACAAACTACAGTTCCCAGGATTCATTGGGGGAAGGCATGACCATTTAAAGTGGTATAATTCTGCTTTGGTCCTTACACAGGATATACACTAGTGTATCTGCCCTGTGATTTGGTACCTGGTTAGGCTTGCTCTGCCCCATTGCTTAGCCATTGATTTGTTTTTTTATAGTTGAACATCAAATTTTCTTTTTAGTGATTCTGGCCTCTGCTGCCGCTAAAGGAAAGATCTCTTTTTGACTCAGGTTCCCCGTCTCCATTGAAAAACAACTCTTTGGATGTTCTCTCTTTCCCTGCTGTGTTGCTTATGCAGTCCCTCTCCTGCCCTATAATGATGTTGACTATACTTTATGTAGCTAATTAATCCAGAGCTGTAATATATTCCAGCAGCAAATAATGTCCCAGAGTTTCTCTTTGGGATTCTCCACGGGACCGTGGGTATATTTCTGGGGGGTGGGGGGAGGCGGTATATACAGCTAACTTGAAGCAGAATTTATGATCTAATTGGAGGATAGGAGAGAGGCAGCAGTGGTTTGTGTAATTCTGGAACTGGGACTCTGTAAAACCTCTAGCCATGATGCTTCAAGGCAGAATGGCAGCACTTGGTTATTATTATTTTTTAAAGGCAGAATAATTATTTCAAACATCTTGCAATTGGCTTTAAAGGACAAGTTTATTTCAGAGTCTTCAAATGCAAAGAGCTAACATTTCTCCTATAAGACCCTGCTGTGACTATCACGAAAAGGCAGAGGTTATGAATGTAAATGTCTTAGAGCAGGGCTGGGGAAACTTTTTCAACCTGAAGGCTTTGTTCCTTTCTGGGCAAGCTTCTGAGGGTCACTGTTGGAGGGGCCCAGAGGCAAAAGTGGATAGGACAACAACTGTAAATTTTACCTTTGTAGGCCAGTTTCTACACAGATGTGCACACCCCTTTTATCCTCCATCCACGCAAGAGTCATGATCAGAGTTTAAGGAAACATCTCAGGCAGGCAAAAACACTCACAGAGGTTGTGAAGCACTCAAGGGGTGGCTGAAAGTCCCCACCCCTCTCCTCCGTCACTCTGTTACTCCGTAGTAGCATCAAATATTCCCAACGAGTCAGGAAATAAAAGCAGTTATTTCTGCATAGTTGTTCTCAAAAAAAAGCTCAACAACTGGGCGGATCTTTGCACCCTGGCGGCACATATGCTAAAGACGGCCCTGGTGGCAGCAGGGGTGGGCAGGGTACCTACAGGGATGCTGCCCTACAGAATTCTGCTGCCCGATGTAGCTTATTCAGTCTGCCTCATGGGCAGCCCGGCCCTGGAAATTGCTCCATTACCATTCATTTTGTAGGGGGCAATGCGTGGTTTGACAAAAAAGAAATGGTGAGGACATTGAGCGGGGCTTCTGAATTGAAAGGCTGGGCTGGATGAATCCCAAGCCGGAATTAAGATCGCCGGAAAAAATATCAACAACCTCAGATATGCAGATGACACAACCTTGATGGCAGAAAGTGAGGAGGAATTAAAGAACCTTTTAATGAGGGTGAAAGAGGAGAGCGCAAAATATGGTCTGAAGCTCAACATCAAGAAAACGAAGATCATGGCCACTGGTCCCATCACCTCCTGGCAAATAGAAGGGGAAGAAATGGAGGCAGTGAGAGATTTTATTTTCTTGGGCTCCATTATCACTGCAGATGGTGACAGCAGTCACGAAATTAAAAGACGCCTGCTCCTTGGGAGAAAGGCGATGGCAAATCTAGACAACATCTTAAAAAGTAGAGACATCACCTTACCAACAAAGGTCCGTATAGTTAAAGCCATGGTTTTCCCAGTGGTGATGTATGGAAGTGAGAGCTGGACCATAAAGAAGGCTGATCGCCGAAGAATTGATGCTTTTGAATTATGGTGCTGGAGGAGACTCTTGAGAGTCCCATGGACTGCAAAAAGATCAAACGCATCCATTCTTAAGGAAATCAGACCTGAGTGTTCACTGGAAGGACAGATCGTGAAGTTGAGGCTCCAATACTTTGGCCACCTCATGAGAAGGGAAGACTCCCTGGAAAAGACCCTGATGTTGGGAAAGATGGAGGGCACAAGGAGAAGGGGACGACAGAGGATGAGATGGTTGGATAGTGTTCTCGAAACTACAAACATGAGCCTGACCAAACTGCGGGAGGCGGTGGAAGACAGGGGTGCCTGGCGTGCTCTGGTCCATGGGGTCACGAAGAGTCGGACACGACTAAACGACTAAACAACAACAAAGTAGTGGGGAACCTCTGGCCCATCTGCCTCCTCCCCTCTCTGAAGCCCCATCTTTTCACTTCACAACTAATTGCCTCATCAGCTGAGTAGTGGGGGGAGATTGTGGGGAGATGAGATTTCAGCATCCCTTCCCTCCGCTGCCTTCCTACTAAACTGATGGCAGGAAAATAGCCCAGAAGAGGGACACTGTGACAGAATTGGCCTGAAAAGCTAATCCCAAAGTAGCTGTAAAATCTGCATTCTGGATCTTTACTCAGAGATCAGAGGCTTCTTAAGCCTTTTCCTGGCTCCATATTTTGCTGCAAGACAAGAACACTTCTTTCTTCCTCTTCCACTGCAAACGACTTGGGCCAGCCTCCATTAGCAATGCTCCCCACTCCTTCTTCCTGCATACATCTAAGGGATGACTTTATGAAAAGTTAGGGAGACAGGGATCTAACATGCTGGCATGTTTGGAATAGACATTTAAGAGAACCTAAAGGCCTGGGTGGAGGGGAAATTGTGAGTGCCATCTACTAAGCCTGGGGGCAGGGGGGATGATTTGATAGAGGTAGAAACAAGAGAGACAAAAGGCTTATAAACATTGGAGTGGTGATCACAGCATTTAAGGAAATTATAAAAACGCAGATCACCATTTCAGTGAGCATGTGGAGCTGCTGTGATCTGTCCTTACCCTTGTTTTTTAAACAACCGGTAACAAAAAATGTGTTAGCTTTCCAACTTCTATCTGTTTGCTCAAAATAAATTGCTCTGTTCTTTCCTCCTGGCTTATAAAATGGAGTTTTTCCTCCCTCTTTCTATCTAGCTCAGGACAATCGGAAATGGTAGCATTTTATTTACTTAAAAGAGATCTGTGGTGTTGTAAATATTTTCCTTTTCCCGGGATATACGGCTTGGGGAAAGAAGGTTTTGCTGCCTGTCTGAGCACAAATTAGTGGATGCCTGACTCTGTGTATGTGTGTGGGTGACACAAAAAAGTCAGAAAGAAATTGCTTTCATTTGCTTTCTGGAATAGTAACAGTGTTGGACTGCCGTGCTAAAAAAAAAGTTTGTGCATAATTTATTTGGGAATAGCCCAAATGATCCCAAGCAAATGATCCCAAGCAGAATCACAATGAATTATTTTCCTAGTTCACTAAAATCATACTTCTCTGGGATGTGAGGGCGATCTGGCTGCGACATCTGTCACCCCATTGATCGCCAGGGTTGATTCGGCTGATCTGGCTGGCTAGGCGGGTGTCCCCTTCCTCCCTCACCGCTCCATGTGCGTCCCTCCCGAAGCTGCGCGCTCGGTGGAAGAGGACGACCATCCCAGATAGAAGGAGTGTACCGTTCTTCGGTCAAGGGTATACGATAGCTGCGCTCCCCTGATAGAACCTCCAAACAAGCTCAAGGTCCATTTGTAGGAGAACGTAGGGTAGTCAAGACTCCAAGACTCCAGACACATCCAAGTAAGGCGCTGCATGTGGCAGTTTGCCATTCTTTTTTAAAAAAAATAAAATAAAAAATAAAATCATACTTCTCTGAGCTTTGGGTGTGAAAGCGGGATCTAAACAGCAAAGCTAGACTAAAATGGTAGCATGATTATTTTGCAATCATGCTTTCCCTTAACAAACCTTTCTTTCTTTCTTTCTTTCTTTCTTTCTTTCTTTCTTTCTTTCTTTCTTTCTTTCTCTCCCTTCCTCTTTTCCTTCTACATGGAAAATACTTCCAGGAAGTGGGGGTAATGTGGAAAAAAAATGCCCTTTCTAGTTATTTATTTTTTAAAAGGTAAAACCACCTATCACAATAGCCCCTGGGCATATTTGCCTGTAATTTGGCAAGTTTCTTCTCTCCCATGTCCTCAGTTTTCAAACTGATTAAAAACAATAACTTGTGTTTTAATATCAATCTAATTTGAATATAGCAAAAAGATATACATCCAGATCTACATTGTCAAGCATTCATCACAGGAGTGCTAACTGATGTGGCCAAAGTACCAGAGATTCTATTTTCCCTGTATTAAATGTGAAGGTGAAATTCCAGTCAACGGTTGAATAAAACATCCAGGTTATATGTGCCATTTCTTTAAAGTGTAGCAGGCAGCTAAGCCCAATGGATCTAAGGAAGTTTCAAGGCAGAGGTTGCTGAGCAATGAAGCGGTGAAAGCAATTAAGAGAAACTGTGGGAACGTCCTTAGCCTTGTTTCTTGCCCAGAAATCCTCCATCTATGGTGCTTTAGTGTGTTCATTCATTCAACAAATTATGCAATAAAATAGGTCACCATTTTACAGGTGGGGACCTGAAGCAAGAAGTCCTGAACTGCCCAAAAAACTGGAGTGAGTCCATGGCACAGGTCTCCCAAATGTAAGCCCAACTGATTATCCAAATGATCACAGTTCCTCCTATTTGGCTGATGAAGAGAAATCAGAGCCTATGGCAGAAATGAGCTAGAAATATTCTGGCATGATCAGTTGTGCTTTGCTGTGCTTGCAATTATATGATTTTTGAAGCAGCAAACAGCAATTCAGAGAAGTGTGATCTGGATAGCGAAAGGATGCAGTTACTAAAATTGCATATTTACTGCTGTGACTAACAAAACAGAGGTATCAAAGTCAAAGCAAACATTTCAGCTTCTACCCTTCTTCAGCCATCCTGATGTGAATCAAAGGGTGCTTATGCCAAGGTGGCAGTTACAGAATATTGAAGACAGGATATGCAGAAGTGCTGCATTTGCTGTTCATAGCAGGGGTGGATTGGGGGGGGGGGGAGGACACAGCAGCAGCACCCTCAGAGGTGATGGCACTGTGTTCACCAGGGCAATGATGGGATGAGTCAGGGGGCTCTGGGTTGGTGATGCCAGTGTCCTGAACTCCCACAACATGACTTTGCCAGGAGAACACTGTTGTTCACATAAGTGGATGAAATTTGCAGGCAAAGGAGCTGCTCCAGAGTGGATTAAACCTTCCAAATTTCAGGCAGAACTATCCACTGTTTTTCAGCTGAGTAATGTTAAGGACTACCCCAGATCACCCAATTCAACTCACTACTTGCAGTACACACAGAGCCAGTGCACACTCCTAGTATTTACATAAGGAGGACGGGATATAATTGCTCAAATACAGCAAAACAACAACATATAGTCTATTGGTAACTTGAAAACTTTAAATGTTAATTTGTTTAAGCTACCACAAAACTATTTGCCGTTTATCCTAGAGTTACTAGTCACTGACACATAGCATTTCAAAAACTCATTAGAAGTACCCCGGCAACTCAGACTGTTTTGCATTTTTGGCCTTTTCATCCCTGCTGCTATCCTCACTTGAAGGCAGGTTTACTGAAGCATACTAGCAGAAGGTGGAGGGCTTGCCGATATTTCTGATTCTTTTGAGTGCATATTGCTCTGGCTGTCTTCACAAGGTTTTTATGCCTAATGTAGGCAGGCCCAGGCATATTTGTCTGAGCTGTATTATTCTGATACTGGGAGAGAGAGAGAGAGAGAGAGAGAGAGAGAGAGAGAGAGAGAGAGATGTTGCTGTACAGCACTAAGCTCAGCAATGGGAAGAAAGAAACAGTTAGGGGGGAAAGCTCTTTGTACTCCGTTGCCATGATGCCTACACAAAGCCTTAATGAAGGTGACGCAGGTGGCAAATAGAAAACACTTTATCTTTCACTGACCACCACTATTGTATCTTTCTCTCTTGCATCCCCTGCCTATTAGGTGTCTCTCCCACCTGTGGCTCATGCTTGATGCTTCTAGTATGATGAAATCCACTTAGCATCTGTAATACAACTGCAAATTTTATACTATAGCAGACATGGCATATGAATGGTAGAAAAGCGATATTTGCATACCATACTTTTGAGACCCTGTTCCCGTGTGGATTGGGGACGGGGAAGAGAGAAGGTAGGGTAGTCAATGAACCGTGGGGGGGGGCAGGGGGGCAGAGGCCAGAACTGGCTAGTGCACTAACTTCTCCAAATACAGGAGAGCCATGAAAGTGACCATGGCATCTAACCAGATCTTCCTTCACACTTCTTGAACAGAGTAATCTCTGTCAATATTATTTTGCTTTCAATCTATCTAATGAAAATAAGCATACAAAATATGTCTGTTGGAAAACCTTGAATAACTGATAATTGTGTGGAGAAATGGTCATGGAAAAATAAATAGGCCAGCTAAATAGCTGATTTGTATAGATATATACTACCATTGGCTATTGACCGTTGAACAGTGATAAATGGCCTAATGTGTGAATAGAATGAATTTGAGCCAATTTCAGAGACTATTAACTCTTAAGATAAAGAAATAGTTTTGTGGTCGCTTAAAGTTGATTCCTTCATTGCAGGGGGTTGGACCAGATGACCATTGAGGCTCCTTCCAACACTACAATTCTATATGCCACCAGTATAGAAAACTCTTAATACCAAAAGGTGCTGATAATGTAGAAGCAATTCGGAAACTTCCTTAGATTTACTGCATCGTTACTTTATTCAGTCTATGTGTATATGTAGATAATGTTGGTATTTCAGTTCCCACCAGCAGCAACATTGTTGACATCATGTGATGTCTCTGAGTGAGAGACAGGAAGTCTCAGCCAGTTCTCAGTGTAACCAGGTGGAGTTACTGAGTGTTGCCTTTCGCCTCTGTGTAGAAGCAGAGTCGAGTCGGAGACTCTTCTTTTCTGCTGCTCAGAGAGCAGTCATGATTGTACAGTCTTAATAAAGTAGCTGGATAGTCTACGGATTGTCTCTTTCTTCTGTGATGAGATGCCAGGAGAAAGTGAGTGTGCTCCTCTCAGAAGGGAGGAGTCGCTTATCACTGGTCTCTCTGGACTGAGAGAGAATTCCAGCCAGAGAGTGACCACCGGAGAGAAGCCCCGGCGTCTTGGAAAGATTGGCCCCTTTCCCCGGGGGCGTTTTTTCCAACAGATAAGACTATAAAAACATAAAAAGTATGTTGAATTAGACCAGTGGCCTATGTAGTCCAGTATCCTGTTCTCACAGTAGCGAACCAGATGCCTATGGTAAGCCCAAAAGAAGAACCTGTGTACAACAGCACTCTACACACTCAACAGCGTGGATGACCCCCAGGGTCCCTTCTAACTCTACATTTCTGTGATTCCTTGACTATAGCTTGTGATACCCAGCAACTGACATTCAGGCTGCCTCCAACAGTGAAGGCAGAACATAGTCATTGTGTGTCAGGGAATGGCTGGAACAGGAAGACTGGGAAGTGTGCACTCAGTCTAATCAGCTTCTCTCCGAAGAGGAGGAAGGAGGGGGAGGTTTCGTTCTCCTTGTCTACTGCAGTTTCAGGAGGAGGAGAGAGAAAGATGCTATACCGTATGAGGAAGAATTGCCTAGTTTCGAGATAGGGGAGGAGGAAGGGGAAGTGAGAGCGCAGCTGGCAGAGACCTCCCTGGAGAATATGGGGGATCCTCCATCTCCACGGTCCAGTCAGTCCTCTGCGTTCTAGAACAGAGAAGGCAGAGGGGTGGGACTCCTGGGACTTCCCATTGGTGCTTAGGATGTTGTTGGGGACAAAAGAGGAGGAGCTCAGAGTAGCCAACGTCTCTCTTTGTGTGGAGACATGGGTTCTTGTCTTGCAACCAGATGACTGAATAAAAAGGACTATAAAATACAAACTGCTTGTTATTCATGCCTTTGATGCTACTGGAGGGGGAGAGGACTCTCCATGAGAGGACATTGTGGCTAGTGGCAATGGTTAGCTTTACCCTAACTACATGACATTTAGAAGACATCTGAAGGCAGCCCTGTTTAGGGAAGTTTTTTAATGGCTGATGTTTTAATGTATTTTTAATCTTTTGCTGGAAGCTGCACAGAGTGGCTGGGGAAACTCAGCCAGATGGGCGGGGTAGAAATAATTTATTATTATTATTATTAGCCATAATCCATCCAATTTGGTGACGATTGCTACTTCTTGCAGGAACAAATTGGATAGATTTATCTATGTGCTTTTGTGAAGGACTTTCTTTAGTCTACCCTTAATCTTTCAACTTTCTAGTGATAGAGAACAACCTTTCTTTAGCCACCTTTAATTTTATTAATTAAATTCTTACAACGCGTACACACACACACATATACATTGTACAGATATGTGATACAATATCCCACCCTTACCCAGAGAATGGAGAGAAGCGTTCCTATCTTGTAGCCATATGGGTTAGTCAATTCAGGCAAAAGAATCTCTGGGTGAAGGTCTCTGATGTTTAATGCTGCCTGCAGTCCAATAATGTTCCCTTCTGGCCTTTGAAATCAATCTGTCCAAAAGACAGGTTCTCAGAATTGCAAAAACTTAATAGAAATCAATTCATCAGTCAATTATGTTTACTGAGACCAACGGAATCAATGAAACTTAAGTGACTGATGCTAACCTGAAGACCCTGCAGTAGAAACTATTGGGATTAGAGTTAAACCAAAACAAGTCTTTTCAATTTAATTTTCTCCCTCATTTTTGTCAAAAAGCCTCTCATTTTCTTCCCTTTGTTTGTTATGATTTTGGCTTCCCTTTCAACATTTTCTCTTACTTTCCATGCAAGTCTGGAGCATGAGAAGGAAGTGTGTGGAGAGATGGAAGAGCAATTCTTTTGATCCGCTTTTCACAGGAGAATGGCCACAATTGATGGGGCTGAACTTGCTTGCTGATTGGAACACAGCTCTTGGGAAGATCACACACTTTTCAGGGTTTTGCAATGTCGTTTCACTGTGCAAAAAGTACACACAGAATTGGTTTTGTTGTTTTTATTTTTTAAATGCATATAAAATGCATATTTAGTAAGGAAATGCATTGAAAAGCATCAAATAATGTCCTTACAACAACATGAGCAATGATCCATACATGCAATTTAAATATCAACTTTTCATGCATTCTTTCAAAAGATCTGCACAGAACAGGTGGAACAGATTTTGGATTGAGTGCCAGTGAAAATGAAATGGGCATATTGTAGCCAGATCCAAGGCCCACTGTCTGAAGGAGCCCATCAGCTTTCTAAACCCATCTGCCAATGACATGCATACAGTGGTTTTTTTCTTTTTCTTCCTTATGTGTACAGTTTACAGTTAATTGGCCAAAAAGCATCAGGAAAAGAAATAAAAAAAAAACACAATTCAGAACCTGGATTGAGCATGGTCCTGTGGATATCTCATGCTAACTGTGAGAACATATCCCCAAAAGGCAGAAGGGAAGAAGGATTTATTGTTAGGGGTGTTCACCTGCCACAAGAGTTGACTTTTTCCTGTCACCTTGGGAAGCTTCCAAAGCTTTGTTCTGGAGCTTCTTCGTGTCTTTGCAATCTGACTTGTGATTCGGGACTGAATTAGATCTGTTAAAAACAAAGCTCAATGTCTCCCTTCCCATTCGCCATCATAGGGAATTTAAAAATGTCTAGAACTCCCCCCACCTTTTTCACAGATGTAGATGAAATCTTCAGGAAGAGCAACCCATTTAGAGTGGTTTAAACCTGTTGAGTTGTACACGGATACAATCCAGGCATTTTTGCACAGGGCCCCTTTAAATTTTACTTTTTTAAAAAAGGAAAAGTCTATCACTTTACATTTTCTGCCAGAATCGGAGGCAGTTTGCAGGCATGAAGAGATATACAGTAAAGCCTAACAAATTTCAGAAGGGTAGCTGCAGTTTGCTAGGGCAGACTTTACCATTTTGCAGTGGGCACAACAGGAATTTTCAGAGGGCTGCTGGAGGAAGAAAAGAGCTTGAATCACTAGGAAAGACTGTGGTGCTGAAAATGTCACCCAGCTCCCCCCCCCCCAGAAAAAATCCTTGAGACCCTGTTACCCCAAGAGTAATTGAGGAGAGTCCATGTCTTCTAGATTTGTGAGCTTGAATGGAAATATCTGCATAGACTTTCATAGGGGAAATCATAGATCCATGTGAAAATCAGTTTTTGATCTGTTTCTCAAATCATTGTGATTGGAGTGTCCTGGGAAATTAATTCCATGTTATTAAAAGCTAGCTCTGTCCATCAAAAGAGAAGATTGCTCCCCTCCACACTATTATACCCCTCCTTTCTCAAGCTCTGTGTTTCCCCAGTCATGGCTTCATTTCTCAGGAAAACAAAACAAAACCCATACATTTTTTGAACAGCTGAGACCCCTGAGTGACTTGAAAGCTTCAGGAACCCCTGATCCCGAATAGATTTTATTATATTTTATTTTATAAAATTGATATACCACTTGATTGTGAGAAGAAAATCACCAAAGCTGTTTACAAAATTTATAATACCTTGTTAATGGCGTGACTTGATTCAGAAATCTCCAAGTCTTCCCTATTTGCCGATGCACACCCCTATTATTAATGATGTGATGATAAAAATTTCTGCACCCCTTTTGGCTGAGTTGGGTATCGATTCCTATTGCTTAGGACAGCCCATGTCATCCAGCTCTCAGCAGGGGAATGTGGAGCCACTGAAAATCTGACTTTATGAACTGAATCTACACTGTTTTGAGAACTATCATGAATTTATTGCAGCTTCCAAAAATTGGAAGTGGGCCACATCACCACAACACTCGGAACAAAGTAGCAAGATAGTCAAAGAAAAACTTCACGAGAGAACAATACTGGACCTTCAAGTATATTGCCAATTACTTGTGCATCTGTTCAAATCGCCATGAAATCAATGATCCTGGCAAATAATCCAGCATCTTTTTCCCCCTCTGCTGCGACATAGAGAATCAGCTTGCTCGTTAAATGGCAATTGGATTTCGTAAACTTAGCGGTGAAGTCCGGCCATTATGGAATGAGTCCTTCTCTACTGGAAAAGTGTTAGAGCTAATACTAATTAAATATCCTTCTAATAAAGCATTGGTAGTTAATCACAATGAGCTGGAATTATACCTTAATTAGCTGTGTAGCTAAGTGAAACTAAACAGCCGTGTCTTTGAACTGCCATAGTGGCTTGCAATTTACTGCAGAGCCACATATGAAGTCTGAGGAGGAAATGGTTTTGTCTGCATTATCTATAGCTTTTGCCTGCTAGAGGGAGCTACTGTTCATTTCCGAGTTACAGCCTCAGAATGGTTCCGTGTTGTAGTGGTTGGTGTGGGCCGTGGTGCTTCCCTGACCTCCCATCTCTGGTGTCACTGTGACTTAACAGGAGAGTGAGGCAAGGGGGCAGAGATGAGGATGCACCAGTAAGAACGCCAGATTGACCCCACTGCTGCATTTGCACCATGCACCTCATGCCTTTCCCGCTCCAGCCAGCATGGTACAGTGGTTAAGAGCAGTAGACTCGTAATCTGGTGAACTGGGTTCATGTCTCCGCTCCTCCACATGCAGCTGCTGGGTGACCTTGGGCTAGTCACACTTCTCTGTGGAACACCCTCCCATCAGATGTCAAGGAAATAAGCAGCTATCCTATTTTTAAAAGACATCTGATGGCAGCCCTGTTTAGGGAAGTTTTTAATATTTAATGCTGTATTGTTTTTAACACTCAATTGGGCGGGGTATAAATAATAAATTATTATTATTATTATTAGATGATGATGATGATGATAGATGGATGGATACATACATACATACATACATACATAGCCTTCAAGGCAATGGCTTCTGCAGTGATAAATATACTGCAGGAGAAACAGTATCGTTGTTCTTATCAAGAGACAAGGGGGAACAACTTTTTGTTTTCATTATTGTGGGATAAGAAAACAGGAATCATATGCCATTTGTCTATTCCCACCCCCACTCCCCACTGCAGAATGGCAGTTTTATTTCTTTAAAATAGATCTTACATGCTTTCATGGCAGAATAAGGAAATACCTAACTGACAACAACGGAAAGAGGGCACTGATTTGCACAATTTTTGCAGAGGTTAATTTGCATGGGCAAGACTGGGAGCAGGTGACCTGTTTGCCTATTAAGTTTACTATCCATCCAGGGGCTCACTAACATGAATGGCTTTAAAAGACAAAGTCAAGGTGAGACAAAGCTATCCATGGAAGCTGGGGTGGCAATGGTGGTTTTATTCAGGAATGCTGAATGGGTTGGGCTCTTCTTATGTTTTTAGTGGTGCCTTACAAGAAATGCGGGAAAAGAGCTGTTTCTTTGCGATAATATCCGTGGTGTTCACTGAATTATAAATGAACTGTGATGAAAACCCGCTAGCACATATGCATTTCTCCATGTTATAAACTTTTCACTAATTTGATTTAATGGTGTACAAAGTCTCCACCCCCACCCTGATCACAGCCAGAGAAAATAAATATTAATTGTTCATCCCTTGCCATCGAGAACGGCACTGTGCTCGTTTGTAACAGCCATGTGCAAACATATTTGCATAATACAATAAAATGTTGCCTTCAATTGCAGCTGTTGCCTTTTGCAGTGAATACTGTTGTTTTCCTATTTGTCTCATTCTGAGCTGCAGGGTCCTTAATGTCAAACTACTGTAGCAACTACAGCTATGGACATCCTGGTTTTCAATTTTTTTTTTTTTTTTTGCAACAGTAGCCAACTCGAAACGAATTTGATTGGTATCAGTAAGGTAATTCAGTGCTCAAAGCAACAACAACAAAAAAGTTGAACAATTACCTGCTGTTCATACAACAGATCAGGGATAGGGTTGACAGTTACCGTATTTCTCGCTCTATAAGACACACCAAACCATATGACGCACCTAGTTTTTGGAGGAGGAAAACAAGGGGGGGGGGGATTCTGAATTCCAGAAGCCAGGACAGCAAGCAGGATCGCAGCTCAGCGATCCCACTTGCTGTCCTGGCTTATGGGATAGCCGTGCACATCCTCTCCCGGGCAGCGGCATGAATTCTCCCCCTGCCCAGGAGAGGCTGCACGCTGCTAAGGCTCCCCCAAGAGCCACACTCCCTTTAAAGAGTGCATGGAGCGTGTGTGCGGCTCTTGGGGCCCCCAAGAGCCACACACACACTCCATGCAGCTCTTTAAAGGGAGCGCTGAGCAGAGCCTCCCACCTGCATTCGCTCCATAGGACGCACACACATTTCCCCTTACTTTTTAGGAGGGGAAAAGTGCATCTTATAGAGCAAAAAATACGGTACATTCCAGCTATGTAATTAACAAAAAATAGCATAAAGTAATTCGGGATTTTTAGTTTAGAAAAATGCAAGTGAGAAGGGATATAATAGATGTTTACAGTGGTACCTCGAGTTACAAACACCTCAGGTTACAAACGCTTCAGGTTACAAACTCCGCTAACCTGGAAGCGTTACCTCGAGTTGAGAACTTTGCCCCAGAATGAGAACAGAAATCATGTGCCGGCAGTGCAGCGGCAGCAAGAGGCCCCATTAGTGAAAGCACACCTCTAGTTAAGAACAGTTTCAGGTTAAGAATGGACCTCCGGAACTAGAGGTACTACTTTATAAAATTATGCATGGTGTAGAGAAAGCAAATAAATGTGTGTGTCTCCCCAACTCTGATAATATTATAGTCTGGGGTCATCCAATGTAGCTGAACTGACAAATGGAAAAAACTATTCATACAGTGTGCATGGAATCTCCTAATGGAAGAGGTAGTGATTACCACCTTAGACAACTTGAAAGGCTATCAATGGGTGCAGGGATGGGGAAAGCACCTCTTGCCTTTGCTCCACCAGTTCTCAGGATGCTTTTGTGATAGGCAGTTAATTGAGGACTGGGACATTTGCAGGGAAACCAATATGCTTGTTTACAAAGATATTGTACTACCAACCCTGTTGTGTGCTTATGAAACATGGACCACTTATAAATGCCATCTCCAACTCCTCGAAAGATTCTATCAATGGTATCTCTGAAAAAAAAATTCACATCACTTGGGAAGACAAGCAAACTAATGGCAGCGTACTAGAAAAAGAAAAGATCACCAGTGTCAAAGCAATGATTCTTCAACATCAACTTCGCTAGACTGGTCATGTTGTGCAGATGCTTGATTATCATCTTCCAAAGCAATTACTCTATTCCAAACTTAAAAATGGAAAGTGTAATGCTGGTGGTCAACAAAAGAGGCTTAAAGACTCTCTCAAGGCAAATCTAAAAAATAAATTAAAAAATTGTAATATAAACACTGACAATTGGGAAACACTGGCCTGCGAGCTCTCCAATTGGAGTATAGCCTTTACCAGAGGTGTCATGGACTTTGAAGACGCTCGAACTCAGGACAAAAGGGAAAAACATGCTAAGAGGAAGGCATGTTGGCAAACCCTCACTGTGATCAACTCCTGCCCAGAAATCTATGTTCCCACTGTTGAAGGACATGTGGATCCAGAACTGGCTTCCATAGTCACTTATGGACTCACTGTTAAGACGATGTTCATGGAAGACAATCTTATCTGGCTACAAGTGATCGCCAAAGAAGAAGAAGAGTAGAGCAATTCCCACCATGTAGCCACATGACTGGAAGCTCCTTGCTTTGTCTGGCAAAGGAGTGCTTGGAATCCTATAATGGAATTTCCAAAGATTGTCCAGAAACCAAATTGTGTTTACCTTATGTACTGTTACTGTTTCAGAAGGAGCCAGGAGAAAACTAGCCCATAAGCCTAATGTCTACTGCAAGATGCGGGGGGGGGGGGGGGCGACTAGTAGAAAACATTATTATTTGTTAGAATTATTCAACAAATAGAAGATCAATCATTGCTGAGGAAGAATCAGCGTGGCTTCTGCAGATGAAAGTCAGCCTCGCCAACCTTTTGAAATTGTTCTGGTGACAATAAATATGTAGATAAAGTTGATCTATTAGGCATATATTTGAGCTTCAAACAGCTTTTGAGAATTTTCCTCAACAAAGGCTCCTGTGCAAACCCTTGGATTGGTAGCTAATTAAAGAACACAAAGCTGAAGATACAAATAAAGTTTCACAATGGAGGAGAGCAAGCAGTGGGATCCCTAAATCATAGAAACATAGAGTTGGAAGGGACCACGAGGGCCATCTAGCTTAACCTCCTGCAATGCAGGAATCATTTGCCCAATGTGGGGCTCAAATCCATGACCTAGAGATTAACATTCTCTGCTGACTGCTTGCATAAATTATCTGGAGTTGGGGCAAGAGGTGAATTAACTGGGTTTGCAGATGATAAATACCTCATGGTGAAAATCCAAGCAGAATGTGAGAAACTTCAAAAGAAGTTGTCCAAACTAGTTGTATGGGCAAATGAGACTTGAAGTGTCAGGTGATGCACACTTAGGCAAAACACCTGTTTCACAAATACATTGCCAGAGACTCAACTGGAGGCCAGGAAACTGATATTGAGATCATTGTTAAAAGTCAATCCAATGTCAGCTCAGTTTGGTAAAGTGGTGAAAAAGAAGGCAAATCTCATTCAAGGGGTTATTAAGATCTGAACTGAAAGTAAAACAGGCAATATTATTTATTTACAAAAGATTTCTACACTACCAAGAAAATATGTGATGGCAGTGAACAGCATAAAATCAACAATAACATTCCATTCATAAAGCAAATACGAAATGCATTGCAAATCATTAAATCAACGTAATACATCAAACATGCATCAAATATAATGATGTCCTTATAAAAACCCAGGGTATGCCTACGTCTTTAACACTGTGTGCAATTAGCTAGCCCCACCTCAAAACAGGGAGCTGCCAAAGGCATAGAAAGGGGCAACCAAATAATAACTAAAGTGTTGGAACATCATCTGTAGAGAGAAAGGCTAAAGCTACCAGAGCTATTTAGCATAGAAAATGGCATAGCTGGGGAAAGATATGAGAAAAGTTGATAAAATTATGCATGTTGTGGAGAAAGGGAAAAGAGATTTTACTTTTCTCCCTCATCATATAAGAACTCAGGATCATCCAGCGACAATGATTGGCAAGCGCTTCAGGAGAGACAAAAGAAAACGCTTCTTCACATGCTGCATAATTAATGGCACTTGCTGTCATCAGATGGGCTGAAGGCCACAAATTCAGGTGGCTTTAAAATGGGATTTGAATAATTTATGGATGGGGACGCGGGTGGCGCTGTGGGTAAAACCTCAGTGCCTAGGACTTGCCGATCGTATGGTCGGCGGTTCGAATCCCCGCGGCGGGGTGAGCTCCCGTCGTGCGGTCCCAGCTCCTGCCCACCTAGCAGTTTGAAAGTACCCCAAAGTGCAAGTAGATAAATAGGTACCACTCTGGTGGGAAGGTAAACGGCGTTTCTGTGCGCTGCGCTGGTGCTGGCTCGCCAGAGCAACTTCGTCACACTGGCCACGTGACCCGGAAGTGTCTTTGGACAGCGCTGACTCCCAGCCTCTTAAGCGAGATGAGCACGCAACCCCAGAGTCGGTCACGACTGGCCCGTACGGGCAGGGGTACCTTTACCTTTAATTTATGGATGACAGGTTTCTTAATGGCTATGAGCCAGCAAAGCTAAACACAACCTCCAAATTCAGAGGCGGCATTCCTCTGAATGTTGTTGTTGTTTAGTCGTTTAGTCGTGTCCGACTCTTCGTGACCCCATGGACCAGAGCACGCCAGGCACTCCTGTCTTCCACTGCCTCCCGCAGTTTGGTCAAACTCATGTTAGTAGCTTCGAGAACACTGTCCAACCATCTCATCCTCTGTCGTCCCCTTCTCCTTGTGCCTTCCATCTTTCCCAACAGCAGGGTCTTTTCCAGGGAGTCTTCTCTTCTCATGAGGTGGCCAAAGTATTGGAGCCTCAGCTTCACGATCTGTCCTTCCAGTGAGCACTCAGGGCTGATTTTCCTCTGAATACCCATTCCCAAAGTGTAGGGACCATAGAGTAGGACTTTTGTCCATCAGTGGACATCCCAGGAGCATCTGGTTGACGATGATTAGAAGCAGCATGATGGACTATAGCAGGGATGGGGGACCTTTTTCAGCACAAGGGCCACATTCCATTCTGGCCAGCCTTCCAAGGGCCACATGCCAGGCAGAGGCAAAAGCAAACAGATAAATGATTGTACAGGTCCCTTTTGTATAGTATGGCAGTTTCTACACCCACTGACATGCTGCTGTCCATCCTTCATCCAGACAAGCAAGAGGCATTGTCAGAGCTCAAGGACACAATCAGACCAGGCAAAAACAGTCATGATGCAAAGCAGGGTCAGTGAGGGGTGCAGCCTGGGGAGAGTTCTGAGGGCCACTCAGAGAGGCTGGAAGGGCCATATTTGGCCAACAGGCCTGATGTTCCTAACCCATGGGATAGAGGACCAATGCTCATTCATTGTAATTATGAGATGAAGCAAAGAGAGGAAGAGGGTTACATTCTAGGTACCTGAGGGAAAGAGGGACAGAAATAGGAGGTGGCCAAGGAAAGGAGGTGTAGGAAAGGAACAGTAGACCAGAACAAATTGAGGCCAAGGCAGTGCTGAAGGTCTGGAGAAAGGAGGCAAATTATGCAGCAAACCAGGGCAAGGAAGACAGTACAAGGAGAAATGGAGGAAACAGGAGCCAAGGAAAAGGAACATGAGCAAAGCCTGCAGTGAACAGGGAATGTGGGGTTAGGGATGGAGGAGAAATGTGTTTGGTCCATGTTGTGAAGTGAACTGAGCTACTTGACCAACCTAGACCTTTTATGCAGATCAGAACACAGCTATCACTCAGAAATATACTCTGAAATTAGTGATGCTGTATCAGGGGTTTTTTGTTGTTGTTTTTTAAAAAGCGCACAAAGCTATGTTTTGTGGAGAAATGCATTAGAAGGCATACAAAAACATGTATTTTTCACATAGAATGTGTGCACAAAATATGGGCAATTTAAATGCAAGTTTTTCATGTGCATTGTGAAAAATCCATGAAAAACCTGCCGGGGTGGTCCTATGATGGAGCACATGTGAAACTACCATGACACAGAAATAGGATGATCTACTTGTCATCAGGTAGAGCTTGTATTCAGCCAAAGACTCCATTTTCTCAGTCACATTTCTGTAAGCATTCCCAACCCTATCAATAGTTATTGTTGGGACCTGAAGTCATTAGACAGTGAATAGTTGGCAACAGATATAATTCAGCACCAACTGAAATTCAAATACCCCATATTTTGCATTTACTTTGCCACCATGCTATTATGCCAACCTTAAACATCTCTCTGCCTCGTAGTTGTTGTTTTTTTAACTTGAAAACAGATTTGATCATGTTCACTCTAAAAATTGAAATAATAAAACTCATCTCTTTTTCCATTTTTGAGGCACTAAATTCTAGGTAGTAAATGGGTTGCTTTACAAGAATTTAAAATGTGGTATAGGAAGTTGATGATGACAAATGGAATATTTGCCCTCCCACGTACATGAAAGGAAGCTACATTTTACATACTGCCAAGAGCTCATTATCCTGGTTTAGAATCACATGTACTAATTTTACCAGCGAAAGACTGACATATGACACAGATTTCTTGAACCATCATTATGCACCAATTCATATATAGTATATCATCCTATCTTGGAATTTTAGGTCTGTGCAATAGCTCTTTTTTCTGATCAAAGATATAAATATCTTCCGGGGGGGGGGGCACTTCGTAAGATTGCTGTGGGAATGTATAAAATAATGCAGCTGCCCTACATTTTCAGCTCTTGGAATTTTAACTTCGGCTTCTCTTTCTTTCCAGGCAAGGTTTAATAGCATCAGTTGTTACAGAGCTCCAATATTTGTATTGCTCTGAACACCATTTATTTCTATTGAATTCCAATCCCCTTTGTGAAAAATGATCAAAAACTGGCATGCCTTTCCCCCAGCTGTTCCTTTCTGTCAATGAAGATAATGTAATCCATGTCCCAAATAATTGTGCATCGAACTGCATCGGACATAGGGAATTTAGCTAGGTTGCAGAAATGGTGGGTGGTCTCAACAGAATTTTGCTGATACAGTAAAATATCTACCAGATTTGTATTCCACCCTTCATTCAAGGATCTTAGAACAGTGTCTTTCCTCAGTGTTTAACTCACAATAGCTCTCTGAGATACAGTGATAGATATCAGTGGTACCTTGGTTTACGAACTTAATCTCTTCTGGAAGTCCGTTCTTAAACCAAAGCATTCTTAAACCGAGGTGTGCTTTCCCATAGCAGTGGGAGACTCAATTTACAAATGAAACACACAGTCCAACCACCACCCTCTGTGGGTTTGGGTTGAACCCTTATATACCCTCCAATATACTGGAAGGGCAAATCAGGACATGACCTCCCTCCCTCCACACACCATCCCTCCTCCTCATCCCCACCATCCCACCACACCCACACCCCCATCAGAAGAATAGGAGAACATAGCACCAGAAAACATGTATCATTTGGTTCCACACTCTTTTGGTTCCTGGGTGATTGCGGTGGTGGCGGCTGTGGAGGCCATGGAGATGGCGGAAGCCAAAATGGGACATCCAAGATTGGCACCAGAAGCCAGGGTGGCTTCTGGGATGTCCTGCTCAAAATGGGGCAGTTGTGCCGTACACCCATAGGGTGCTATTCAACTTTCATCGTATAGTAAGTAGGTCCATTGAAATCAACTGCCTAACTTAAGCCACTTGATTTCATACTTGCTGTTTGACTTAGTTTGATATCGTGAGTCCGAGCAGTTTTGCCTTTGACCCACTGCTTTCCCCAGAAAACATGCTGTTTATACTAAATCAGAGCAAATATCAATCCAGAGAAAACCCAATTGAAATTTGGGCAGGTTTTCCTGGGAGAAAGCAGCAGGGAATGTGGAAGTGTGGATGAGCCCTTAGTGAGTATTTTACTTAAATAATGCACAGGATTGCAGCTTTTTGTATTACCCCCTCCAGACAAGAATAATGAAATTTGTGAGGCTTTTACCACACTCTTTTCTTAAGTATATGTTTCACCTCATTCGTTTTAATGGAGTGTGCACAGCAGGGCTTTCCTCTGAATCACCCTCCCAGTTTCTGAGGTTCTCAATTAATTATGGTCAAGGAAATTGTTGGGGTTTCCTTAAGGTTCATTAGACTGTCTACCCTTCGAAGTAGATTTTCCAAGATATCCACAAGATGGCACTGTGTGACATGTCTAGCTTATAAAGCAAAGATGGCCAACTTCTTCAAGGCTGAGCACCATAATATGTTAGTTGAAGTGCCAAAGTTAATCCACAAGGGCTTCAGTTCTTGTGATTTCCAATATGAACTAACCCAATCTACACTTCCAAGACTAATGCAGGAAATGGAATGCAGTTAGCCACAAGTTTTACAGACACACACCCAAGTGTCCTGACACCGTCCTTGTCGCATACATACACACACAATCAAAACAGTTTTCAGAGAATGCGCAAATACTTTTAGTAGTGTATTTGAGAAATACTTACAAATGCACATTTTGAGAGATTTATTTTTTTTAAAAAAAATCATAGTTACAGTCATACCTTGGATCCCGAACACCTTGTGAGTCGAACGTTTTGGCTCACGAATGCCACAAACCCAGAAATGACTGTTTGCAAATGTTCTTTGGAACCCAAATGTCCGACACGAATTCCCCAGCTTCCGATTGACTGCAGGAGCTTTCTGCAGCCAATTGGAAGCCATGCATTGGTTTCCGAACTTTTTGGAAGTTGAATGGACTTCCAGAATTGATTCCATTCAACTTCCGAGGTACCACTGTATGTGCTTTTTATATAATTTTTTTAACAAAAAAATGCAGTAACAAGATGTGACAGTGTTGTGAAGGAACACATGCGAAAAGAACATGGGCCAGAGAAAATGCTCATCCCTCCTTTATTAAATGTATCAAATTAATAGTTTGTGTTATATTTAAAGTACACATAAAAAACACATGAAAATACTATTCCAAAATGGCATTATATTAAGGAAAATTGCAAAAAAATAAGTATATTAGAAGAAATCTGCACTAAAAGACTGGTATATTTTCATGAGGACTCTTAAAAAACAACAACAACTCAAACTGATGTGGAAATGGGGAGATTCAACTTAATACTAGAAAAAATGGGATATTTTTGCCCACTCCTACTTCCTTATTCCCTCGAATGGAAGAACCAGAGCTGCTCTCATTGAAGTGAGTGGGGCAAAACTTCTATACAGATGCTGAACTGGGCTCTTAAGAGCATAAGAAGAGCCCTGCTGAATCAGACCAAATGCCTCTCTAGTTCAGCATCGTGTTTTTCACGATGGACAACCAGATTATCACAGGAAGCCCACAAGCAGAACACGGGGGACAACAACCCTCTTCCACAGTTGTTCCCTAGTGATCCTGCTAGCAGAATGCTGCATCCCAGGGATAGGGGATCCCTTTTCCATTTAAGGACCACGTTGCCTTGTGGGCAACCTTTCAGTAGTGTGGGGTGGGGGAGGCAGAGGGAAAAGTGGATGTAGTCAAAGAATGTGAAAGTTGCTCCACTCCAACCATACACAAGTTAGAGGGTTTTATACAAATGCACCTGTCTTAGTCCTCCACCCAGGCAAGAAAGAGGCATTACCACAGTTCAAATACACATCCCAGCCAGGCAAAACCACTTGAGGAGGGGTGTGGCCTGAGGAGAAGGGATGCAGGCGAGAGAAAGGTCTCCACCCATAACCCTTATGTCTAGTTGCCATTGAGAGCCTTATTTTGATCCCGTCAATGGTACACCCCCCCCCCCCGATTCCTAAATTAATATTCTACCTTTTTTTTTAAAAAAAACAGTTTTCATCCATTCTGAAGAAGTGACGTGTCAAATTAATGCTTAATAACCTCAACAAGTTAATAGCTTTTATGAGAGCACTCAAATACAAAACTGTGGGATTCCGTACTGCATGTATCACAGAATGGCAATTATCTCATAGTGTGAACAGAAAATTACCGTTGATATCTTTGTAATAGGCAAAAAAGAGAGAGTTCTATTTGGGAGCCTTTATTATTATTTTTGAAGCAGTTGGTTTCCACTAGTTCATGAATAAATCATGGCTGAGTGTGTTGCTGTGACTAATGTTAAAGTTTCTTGATGAGGCTGGATAATATTCGTTTAATTTCAGATATGTGGCCTGGATTCTCAAGAAGCTGATCTGAATTAAGATGGTGCTTCATTGATAAGCAGAACAAGACTCAGAATGAATGCGGGGGGGGGGGAGACACTAAGAAATAATAGAGTTTTCGACCATTTTCAGAAAGGTAGCCATGTTAGTCTGCTGCATAAAAATCAATAAAGTCTTGGAGACTAACAAATTTATTGAGACATAAGTTTACATGGACTCAACTTCCATCAGATGCATGAAATGTTATCCTAAGTTACAGGCATATTATAGATACGTGGTGGGGGTGGGGGAATTGTAATTAGTTAATTCAGAAATGGAGAGGTGCCCCTTTCCCTCTCAGTAAGTGGCAGTGATGTTAGGAAGTTGAGAAGCCAACAGCTCAACACAACTCCACCCATGCAGTCCTGCGGCTGATTGTAGGAAGACTCAGTGTATGATATTGTTTCTCTCATTTGGTCTGTGCCCACTGAAGTGTAGGTGAGTCCCCACGAGGCAAGACATGGTGATAACAGCAAGAACTTTTATTGAACTAACAGAACTAGATAACAAGGGCAAAGCAACTGCTTTATTTCTGAAGGCCTGGGCCACTCCCACTTCCAACGTGATTGGCTGTCTAAACTTCCAAGCTGCGAATCATAATTCAGAGTTTAAGGGCCAATGGCAGAGGCCCAAATCCTGAAATGTTCTGTGATTGGATATCATGTATCAAATCAGAACACAGGGGCTCAGAATCCTTAGTCCAGACTCAAGCTCAGGCAAACTCAGACCACTGAACATCCTTCATATTAGTCTACACAATGCCATCCCAGAGGCCTTTAGGACTCACTGTACACTGATGCTGTGCATCTCAGTGCCTAGTTTACTTATTTATTCATTTGTTCCATTTATATCCTACATTTTCTTCTTCAAAGAACTCAAGGTGGCATACATGGCTCTCCTCGTCCTCATTAAATCCCCCTCCTCATTTCATCAGTTTATGCTGAAAGTCAGTGACCTTCATGGCCAAGTGGGGACTTGAACCCTGGCCCCCCAGGTCCTAGTCTGACACTCTAACCACTACGCCACACTGGCTCTCATGTCCTGCATATTGAGGCTAGGATCCTTGCAGACACCTACATGGAGTGAGTCAGCAATATCATCAGTAGAGATACCAAGGGAGTAAAAGTCAAACTTAGGTTATGCCTTCCAGTTGGGCCTCTGTCTCCTGAAGCTCATTAAGCGGAGACATAACTGAACTAAGTCATTTTTTTGCAGATGTCTCACAGTCCCTAGAGCAGTCAACGATGTAATTGTTGCATATTTTCTTTCTTTCTTTCTTTCTTTTTAAGTATTTCCTCTTTTCACCACACACAAGCTGAGTCTTAATTCTGCCTTTTCATAGACCAATTATCATTACAGTCAACTCCCTCCCCATATTTCTGAATCCTGCCTTCTCATCACTCACACATCCAGATGCCCTTTGGAGAATTTGGCTTGTCAGATGAAACCCATGGTACATGTTGCCTCATTACTATTTCCTAATTTGATTATGCTCTCTTCAACTCATTTGGAGAAAGGGGGAAGAAAAGAGAAAGTCAAAGGGGCCTTGATAAGCCTGGTAGGAAATGGTGAGCAAGACAGATAGAGATAATGAACATTCCCCCTGAGCTTCAAAGAGAAAGAAAAGGCGTGTGAGATTTCTGTGCATGAGGGAACATTAATTAATGTTGAAATTTATTAGGCTGTGGAACTGTGTCCCAAGGGAAGTGTCTGGATTTTTTGGTGTTGTTTTTTTAAAAGGTGATCATACAAAGTACAGGAAGGCACAGTTTTGGTCCCTGCTGAACAATCCTACATATGTGAGACAAGTTCCTTCTATAGTCATTGTTAAGTCTTCTGTGTCCATGACCCTCAATGGTGCAGTACTATGCGCTGACATGATGGAACTGAAAAGAAACCTCATAGGTGCACAGAACAATCCATTATATGTGATTGCTCTTTTCATCTTCTTGGAGAATACAGCGGCAGAATAAGAAGCACGGCGTTCCTTCGTTCAAAGGAGCCACTATTCAAAGGTGGCCATAACTCAAAATTCACTGGAATTGTTGTTTCTGTTGATCATGCTTTATATTTCCATATAAGATGTAACAGCTGCATGTGGGAACTTCTCCTGTTCCAACACCAGCACTCAGTTCCAATGGGCTTCCCATAGGTAGCAGGTTAGCTACAATAGGACTGAATTAGATGAGTCTTTGGTATGATTCAGCAAGATTCTGGTTATGTTCTCATGACAACAGGGAGGTGCGGTGCACAGTGTGGCCCTGCTGCCTCTTTTAATGCGTTGGACCCCCTACATCCATATAACCTTCACTTCTACATGCCATCTTCTATGCCTAACATTGGTCCACATGTGGGCTTTGGGTTCATAAACTGCATTTCAGCTACACAGCAAAGAAGTTGTTTGCCTTTGCCCTCCCAATTTCAGTGCTTTGCTCTTAGATAACTCTTTTAGGTGAAGGTGATGGTGATGGCAATACCATATTTTATTGAGCAGAACATTCTAGAAATATGGACCCTGATCTAAAAGGACACAGCAAAAACTTCAACATGCCCATGCTGAATTATATTTGACAAAGCATTTCACCCGTCAACATTCATTATCCTTCTTATGAAAAGGAAGTGAACACACATTTACTCAGCTTTAGCCCTGGGAAACACAGCACCTTTATTTGATAAAAATCTAATTAGTCATTAAATGCTTCTTCCTCTAAATCTGGGTGGTAGGAGTGGGGGCTCTAGGAGCCCTACAGGCCTCTATGTCTGGGCCCTGAGACTCTCTAGGCCACACCTCCTCCCTGGGTCATGCCAATCCATGCCCCTGCTCCAAATCTCTCTTCAAATGCTTTAGGCAGGCTAGAATGTGATAGTCGCTCTCGCTTGACTGGATGGAGATCTGCGGGTGTGTGGAAACCTCTGGCTTTTGTATGGCTTGAATGTAGCCTATTGTACAAAGAGATACCCACTTTTAGCTTTCGGCCCTGCCCACCATTGCCATTCCACATCCCCAAAGTTTGCCTGAGTGTGGGATGCAGTCCGGAAAAATTCCCACACCTCTGTTCCATATGGTCAGTTGTCTCTTACAGTCTGATGCCTTTAAACAAGGCTTCTTGTAAAGCCGTCCTTTTCAAACTGCCCAGCTCAATTAGAGAACAGAAAGTTCCTTATCTTTTACCCCATGATGGGAGAATAGGAACTGAGTGGCCAACCCAATTAGCCTAATCAATTCCCCCTTTGCCCCGCCCTTTAACCTTAATACCAGGATGTTAACATGTGACCTAGTCCATTGGTTGAAAACAGGGTATATGAGCATTAAGTTCTCATCAGGAATAGGACTGAAAGTCCACAACAAACCTGAGAATTAAAGGTTTCCTGCTGGGCTTCCGGAGCCTTTTTATTTCCTAATTTGCTTAATGATGCCACAGACCTAGTTAAAACATTGCAAAAATGCAATTTATGCTGTGCTGGGTCCTCAAGAGCACATGGTATGTTACTGATATGTACTGAGAGAGCACACCAGGGGGTGCAGATTGTCAAGGAGGAAATCAAAGAGGAGAGCTGGAATCAGAGGCAATGGGAGATATATATTTATTTCCAGTTATATGATTCATTAATGTTATAGTGCTCGGGGCAAACGCAAGATTAATTTTATTAGACTTGGACCAGAAAAATATGTAGAGCTGTGAATCCTGGAGTTTGTGAAAAGCCTCTCTGGGAGTGGGGATTAGGAAAAAAATTCAATTCCACTTGCATTTCAAGGCAAATCTATATAATTCACACTTTCTGAAAGTAAGCGAACCGAAGCACAGTCATCCTTCAAAATTCAAACTTCTCCAAATTATGCAGTGGAATCCAGCAGCCATGTCATGTGTACAAGAATACACCTACTAGGGTAAAACTAGGGCATGTATGTGCATGAAAATAACATCCAAAAATACTTCATAGCAGGGGAAATGGTTTTGCAGAAATGTGTACTTTAGGCAAAATTGCAATCAAGGAGAAATTTGCACTACAATCCTGATGAATTTTCATGAGAACTAAAAAAAGAAAGAAAGCACAAACTAATGAAGAGGCATGGAGAACTCAAGAGTGGGAAAAATGGGGGAAATGAAATGGTCATGTTTGTCCATCCTTACCCAGGAGGCAGAAATAACTTTCATGAGTGGGTAGCAGCTCCTCATAGTAAGTGTCTTAATTATGGTTAGGAATCCCCATTTCCCCACCATAAGACAATAACAGAAAGTAAGAGGGCCCTATGAGTGTACAAGAGCAGATCAGTCCTTTTCCCTAACTTACTTCCTTTGCCAGCACTCCATGTACATCTGTGCAACAGGCACAACAACAACAACAATTTATTATTTATACCTCACCCATCTGGCTGTGTTGGTGGCTCCCAACAGAATAATAATCATAATAATAAGCAATAAAACATCAAATATTAAAACTTCACTAAACAGGGGTGCCTTCGGATGTCTTCTAAATGTCAGATAGTTGTTTATTTCCTTGACATCTGATGGGAGGGTGTTCCACAGGGCAGGCACCACCACTGAGAAGGCCCTTTGCCTAGTTCCCTGTAACTTCACTCCTCACAGTGTGGGAACTGCCAGAAGGCCCTCAGAGCTGGACCTCAGTTTCTGCACTGAACGATGGGGGTGGAGACTCTTTTTCAGGAAGGGTAGATCTGTCTATTTCCTGTCCATATCAATGTCCACAAGTTTTCACCCAAAAAAATCCCTTCCCATTTCTGTCTTAATTGCATTTTTAAAAAATATCTGCACGACATAATTTACTTTTAAATATTTATTTAAATAGGAATGCTCTTTTTTTGTATTGGTCCCTCCCTTTTAAAATATATTTTAACTCAAAATAAATTCTGATACGTTTTTGGTGCTAAGAAGCTCGTTGGAATTTTTAGGAAGTGTGAAAGCTGGTGGAGAGCTCAGCTCTAATCAACACATTAGTCTGGGAGGTGCAAATCAGGTCAGTTTGCCAAGCTTGAATTGCCCTTGAATCTCAGAATAGGATAAGAGTGGGAGAAGTGACAAAGTGCCTGGACTTGAGCAGAAAATACATGCCTAATGTGCTTTTTGCCCATTCAGTTTGCTGAGAATCTTTGGAAGCAGGAGTTGAGAATTGAATCCAGCCTGTGGGCTGGATCCTTACTTTCCCCCCATCACACCCCCTGCAGGCCAAGTCTGACAGGTGACCCAATCATCTTGAAAACAAAATGCACAGGCAAAGGCACAGATCTACACTTTTCAAGCACTGACAAAGCAAACATCCAGTGTGATGTACTCACACTCTTGTTTAGTGCAGAAGAGGGGGAAGTAAATGCAGTGCCTGATCTTGAGTAGACAAGCAATGTAGAAATTAGAATGGGGCCTAACTAACCTCTGAGCTCAGCTGTGTACCAAAAGTGAATCACCGCATGGATGTTCCAACGGAAGTGTCAGTCTTCGGGGAGTCGGCTTCCTCCCCCCGTGGCAGTAGATCAGAAGATCAAAGAAAGGAACGTATTACCAGTTAGAAACTTTAATAATCACAGCGAGAGAATAAAGAACACATCTCCTAGAAATGGCAGTGCTCCCAATTAAGGATCACATCTCCTTCTGTCCCTATTAATCTACATCACTCCTACGTCTTGTAATCTGAGTTTGTAACCCCTATGCTTTCTGTTCTGAGACTTTCTGAGCTCTTCTTGACCTTGGGCTTTCCAGAGTCTGTGAATCTGTTAACCCTCTTTCTTCCAGTGTTTCTTCACCTAGCTGTTCCCCATCCAGTATTTCCCAGCTTCTGCTTTCTGAACTATGCCCCTCTGCAAACCACTATTCCAAATCGATACTGTCCTCCTGCTCCTGGGAAGATTCAGGAGCAACAGCAGCAGGGAGAGGAGTGGTTCCCACCATTCCCCCTCAGTGCAGCCCTCCTCAGCACAGTCCCAACAGGAAGGACAATGGCAGTACAATGGCCCATCTAGTCCAGCATCACATTCTCACAATGGCCAACCAGATGTCTGTGGAAAACCCACAAGGAGGGTTCGGGCACAAGAGCACTCTCCCCCTTCTGTAGTTTCCAGCACCTGGTATTCAGAAGCATTACTGCCTCTGACTGTGGAGGCAGAACATAGCCCTCTCCTCCATGAATATGCCCTCTTCTAAAGCCATCAAAGTTGATGGCCATCACTTCCTCCTGTGGGAGCGACTTCCATAGTTACGCACCATGTAAAGACTTGCTTTTATCTATCCCAAATTTTCCAACATTCAGCTTCATTTGAGGTCCACGAGTTCTAGTGTTACTAGAGACAAAAGAAAATTCTACATTCACTTTCTCCATGCCATATGAATCTGAAATATGAGCACTTCAGGTTGAATGAGAAAGTATTCAAGCACTCTGGGAGTTAACAAATAAAAGCAAAGGTGGTGCTCCCATGTCTGAAGAGGATGATCTACTTTTCATGAAGTTACCCAATCTCAAGACTATTTTTGAGACACTCTCTGAAATAACCCTCCCTCCTCAATACGTATTGCTAGTCGGCTGTGATTGATGGTAGCTCTTAAGAGTCTTCACACCTAAAATCAATGCAGACACATTTTCACTCAGGGATATTGATGACTCTTTGATTATCCCCAACATACGCAGCTGAGAGAGGCCACTCCAATTCCTGCTTTGCTCCATCACACAGTGCATCCTTTCACAGCTGCTCTGCACTCCTGGTACTGTTAATCATGGAACATTAGCTGTGCAGGTGTGGCATCAGGGATGAAATAAAGAGCCAAGAGGGCTCTTTTAAAAAGTGGTAGCTGGGCAGGATTTGATAACGTCCCAAGCATTTTAGCTGTAATCTGGGTTGGTATCCCCATAGGAGCTCAAAACTCTGAACAAACTTTAATTGGTGCTTCCACATTCCAAAATTACTAGCATTTAACCAGAGTGGAGATCTTGTGATGCACTGTGGAGACAACTACTTCTATGTCACTGGATTGGTGACTGCTTCTAATCCACATGCTTCTGAAGCACAGATCTGATCCTGCAGTGATATTTTAAAATGTTGCCTTCAAAGCATGAATGCAGCACTGAAGGGAGAATTCACACTGACCGCTGAACTTGATGATGCCACAACTACTCTCCCATATTCTTAGATTCAGGAAGGCAGGTGTACAGGTTTAACTCTAAGATTCATGGTGTGTCTGGATTTGCAATTGAAAGAAACCACGGCTGTCATGGTTATTTGCTCAAGCAAATAAACTGGGTCCATTTAGGAGAGGGATGAATCAATCTCTTAGATTCGTTCTTGCTCGGTTTCTCAATATTCCAATTTTAAACTCAGTTCTCCACATTTCTGCATAAATTTCACAATTTTATAAATCTTTATTGGATTGAGTTTTCACCTCCAAATCTTGCATCCATTTTTCATGCCTGTTCATAGCCATTTCCTCACCAAAATTCTGATTACAAGGGTGGGGACAAATCCCCCCTCTTGTGCCAACTTGGCCAATGCCCCTTGTATTATGGTATACAGCCTTTTAGAAGTATCACACTGTCCAGGAATGGCATTCATATGCACATTTTAGACCAGATTAGATGTGATGCTACACTTGCTATGGTATCCTTTAAAAAAAACAACAACAAACCCTTGCAGGTATGGAGTAATTATGGTCAGGAACATGGCATGTTTCAAGAGGGACTTAACCCTTTCCATCCCCACTGTGCTTTTGATGAAAATTGCTGCACCACAGCTTCCACTGGCACCAATTGACGCTTTCCTCCCTGGGTTAATAACTGGTGCATTGGCAAGGGTCATTGGGATTGTAGCAGAAGAGGAAAGGGTTAAATACCATCCTTGCACATGGCAGTCATGATGAAAATCATCCCCATGATGCCTTTAAAACACACACATATCAGCAACAACATCAGCAGCAGCAAGTAATGCAGCAAGTAAGAGCAGCCCTTAGATTTGCATTTAGCTATGGATGCTATACCTCAGTTCTGCAGTTATATGCTTATTTGGATCAGAGGCCTATTTGGATAAACATCCCAAGTCAATAGACCATTTTCCCAGTTGGTAGTAGCTATGCATTCCATTCCCCTGACACAAATATTCTTGTGGTTTTGCACTTTGTGTTAAGTAGAGAGACCAAAAAAAATAGCAGAGCTCATTTCATAATATTATAAATAATCCAAGCAAGTTTCTATCACTTTCGGTCACATTACACATTTTTGTCTTCTCTAAAAAAAATACTTCTCTAAAGCTACTTCTTTCTTGAAGCCATAGACCACAGCAGGATCCTCTTCTCAATTCCATCTACTGGCGCTGATCTCTTCCCCTTCCCTTTCATTATTATTCCTTCATCCCTGAGTTCAGCTTACTGTTGCCATCTCTGCCATATAAATCCTCTGAGGCGGGTGATCACATCACTTCTGGGCAACACCTAGCACACAAATGAAATAGCCGCAAAAAGCAATAACTGGATTGTGCCTTTGCTGCATAAAATAATGCCTCATTGAGAAAGAGCAGTGGAAAGGGAACAGCTCATTAACAAGCTTACTTGTTTATGCTTCCACATATTTAAGTTCTTTGGGGAAATTCACCAGTCACTAAGAACAAATGTGGTGTCACTGAAGAACAATATTTGGTTGCAAGTTAGACTAGCAATTCTTGTGGTGCTTTATTGCAGAGATCATGGCACTGTGCTCTTCTTTTGCATTTATCCCGAGCAGCTAAGAGAGACACTGCTAATATTTATGTAGCCAGCATGCACATGCACTTGATAGTTTGTGCTAGTAATATCCTTATTGGGGAAGGTGATGACTTTTGCTCCTTTATTAGAAAACTCCCCTGCCCAGAGTAGCTGGGGAGGCCAGGCGAGATAGGCGGAATTTAAGATAATAATAATAATAATAATAATAATAATAATAATAATAATAATAATAATAATAATAATAATAATTATAAGCATGGAAGGAGCTATCAATTCCATGACTGGCCTCCTCCAACGATGTATTACTCACCTGACTAGACCACTCATGCAAACAGCTGTAATTGCATGAGTATGCTGGATGCTTGCAACAGCTTTCTAAGATAAGGTTCTGCGATTGGCTTGTGATTAAAGATTGGTATCAGCTGGGCCCACTTGGTGCACGAAAACTAGGCAGCTAATCATAGCATTTACCGAACTTTATTGTTGGAGTAAAAATGAATTCACTTTGACATTAAGTATTCACAGGGAGTGCTGCAGAATGTAAAGGCAAGGGGAACGGGGTGAAATCAGTGGTGGCTTTTAAAGTAAAGTTGTTGTTGTTGTTTAGTATTCTTAGTCGTGTGTGACTCTCCGTGACCCCATGAACCAGAGCATGCCTTGGAAACTCTCACTTTCTTCTCAAAGCTTCTCCTTTTTTATGTCCATGGAGTTTTCTTGGCAAAATTCTGGAGTGGTTTGCCAGTTCGTTCTCCAGGTGGATCACATTTCGTCTAAACTCTCGGCTATGACCTGTCCGTCTTGGGTGGCCCTGCATGGCATAGCTCAGAGCTTCCTGGAGTTATTCAAACCCCTTTGCCACGACAAGGCAGTGATCCATGAAGGGGTTAAAGAAAAGTAGAATCATGTAATTGGAAGAGGCTCCAAGGATCATTTAGTTCAACCCTCTGCAATGGAGAAAAGTAGTTTGGGTAGGGTTTGATTTAGGACGGTGGTGGGGAACCTTCAGTCCAAAGACCACATTCCTTGATGGAGAGCTTTTGGGGGCTGCATACCATTGGTGAGAGAGCCAGAGGCAAAGGTGAGCGAAACAATAGGTTGTGTTTTTACCTTTGTGTGGTTGGTTGCATTTCTTTTTTTTATATAATTATAACTTTAAATTATCACCTATTAACAATCCATTTTTGCACATCTTTTTAACATTGCTGCTAAAAACCACTTAACTTCAATCCATCATCATTCTAACATTCATTAATTTTGCAGTATTTTTGTAAATAGTCTTTAAATTTTTTCCAGTCTTCTTCCACCGACTCTTCTCCCTGGTCTCGGATTCTGCCGGTCATTTCCACCAGTTCCATATAGTCCATCACCTTCATCTGCCATTCTTCCAGGGTGGGTAGATCTTGCGTCTTCCAATGCTTTGCGATAAGTATTCTTGCTGCTGTTGTGGCATACATAAAGAAAGTTCTATCCTTCTTTGGCACCAATTGGCCGACCATGCCCAGGAGAAAGGCCTCTGGTTTCTTCAGAAAGGTATATTTAAATACCTTTTTCATTTCATTATATATCATTTCCCAGAAAGCCTTAATCCTTGGGCACGTCCACTAAAGGTGAAAAAATGTACCTTCAGTTTCTTTACATTTCCAACATTTATTATCGGGCAAGTGATAGATTTTTGCAAGCTTGACTGGTGTCATGTACCACCTGTATATCATTTTCATAATATTCTCTCTTAAGGCATTACATGCCGTAAACTTCATACCTGTGGTCCATAACTGTTCCCAGTCAGCCATCATAATGTTATGTCCAACATCTTGTGCCCACTTAATCATAGCAGATTTCACCGTTTCATCCTGCGTATTCCATTTCAACAGCAAGTTATACATCCTTGACAAAGTCTTAGTTTTGGGATCTAACAGTTCTGTTTCCAATTTTGATTTTTCCACCTGGAATCCAATTTTCTTGTCCCAATTATATGCCTTCATTATTTGATAATAATGAAGCCAATCTCACACTTTGTTTTTTAGTTTTTCAAAACTCCGCAATTTCAATTTATCTGGTTGCATTTCAGCCATGCAAGAGTCAGAGGTTTATACACAAACACATCTGCCCATTCGTTATCCAGGCAAGCAAGAGCATGTTGGCTATTCAAGGACACATCCCAGTTTGGGAAAAGCCAGTGCAGAGCAGGACTAGTAAGGGATGTGGCTTGGAGAGAGATGTAAGTGGCCTGGGCAGCAGGGATGTCAGATAATTCTGATGAAAATGGAACCAGGGACAGAAATGACCTATGTGAGCATTTTTTGTCTCATGTTCAGACTGGAAAACAACACTGCAAATGCGGTAGATATTTGCTATTTTGTTTCCATGCAATAAACAGTGTGTGTGTGTGTGTGTGTCCCCCATCCCACATTTCCAGTATATTTCCTCTGCACCAAAATGAACTTTGAGGAGTAACATAATTACATAATTCATTCATTATGCAAAATTCTGCTACAGCAGACAGCAAGACAAATGGCATAGTTTTTGTTGGGAGAAGAATAGCTGGATGGATATGGTGCTGCACCTGAGGAATACAGGAGGGAAAGGAAATGGATGCCTTCTTCCATCTTGAAGGCCAGAGAGAGAAGCTTAAGGTTCCCCCACCCTAGTTTAGAATATGGGTGCAGGGGAGAGAGTATAAAGAAACCTCAGACAGTTTCAAGACATCTGTGGTGGCAGCTCCACGGAATATAAACACAGAATATTATGTGAAACACCACCTCTAGCTTTCTGCTTTGTAATCAAATGGGACCAGCAAAGGCAGAGAAGTCCTCAAAGAATTCAGCACGGCTTATAAGGAGTGGCTAATTCATATCTCAGATGAAGGTGGTGCGAATTTTAAAAAAGGATTAAAGTACGATTAATCCTAAGCAACTAGTTTCACACTTCAGCTAAGGTAAGGAGATGGAGCTGCTGCTTGCTTAATCCTGAAGTGTGAATGAACTCTTCAGTCACCAGTAGAGAGAGAGAAAATATTCATTAATTTTATTTTTCCATGGGGAAGAAAAGAAATGATGTGAATTTATTTATTTATTTATTTATTTATTTATTTATTTATTTAACAAGCTCTCTCTCTCTCTCTCTCTCTCTCTCTCTCTCTCTCTCACACACACACACACACACACACACACACACACACATATTGCATGATTGTAAGAAAACATCTAAGTAGTTTAAAACCTAAAATAAAATATTGAAATTATTTCATGATTAAACCCAACAGGAGTTAAAAAGAAAGAAAACACATGTAATTTCTGCATACCTGGATATGCTTGTCTAAACAAAAGTGTTTTAAGCCAGGCATCCCCAAACTCAGCCCTCCAAATTTTTTGGGACTACAACTCCCACCATCCCTAGCTAACAGGACCAGTGGTCAGGGATGATGGGAATTGTAGTCCCAAAACATCTGAAGGACCAAGTTTGGGGGTGACTGTTTTAAGCAGATAACAAAAAGAGTACAGTGAAGGTAGTCTTGGTGTCAAGTCCACCATTTTCCCCAGGACAGACATTAAGCTTGCCAGCCCATCATTTTTAGGAACGCTTCTAGGTTCCTTTTCCAAAATTGGTGTTACATTGGCCACTTTCAAGTCCTTGAGTATGGAGAGTGATATTAGGGAGCAGTTACATCTTTTTGTAGTACGTTAAGCACCCTTAACAAACTACATTTCCCAAGAAACTTATGGTGAAGCCAAATGTAAGTTGTGGTTGGGGTCTAAATAAAGGTCCATCCTAAATAAAAGTACTTCCACCACTTTTAACTTTTGCTCCATGACTGTGGGCTTCCTCCTTATTCCTGTCTAACTCCATTATGCAGATTTCTTTCTCTTCAGAGACCCTAGAATGCAATGTATTGTGTTGTTGTTCAGTCATTTAGTTGTGTCCGACTCTTCGTGACCCCATGAACCAGAGCACTCCAGGCACTCCTGTCTTCCACTGCCTCCTGCAGTTTGGTCAAACTCATGCTGGTAGCCTCGAAAACACTGTCCAACCATCTTGTCCTCTGTCGTCCCCTTCTCCTTGTGCCCTCCATCTTTCCCAACATCAGGGTCTTTTACAGGGAATCTTCTCTTCTCATGAGGTGGCCAAAGTATTGGAGCCTCAGCTTCACGATCTGTCCTTCCAGTGAGCACTCAGGGCTGATTTCCTTAAGAATGGGTTGGTTTGATCTTCTTGCAGTCCATGGGACTCTCAAGAGTCTCCTCCAGCACCATAATTCAAAAGCATCAATTCTTCAGCGATCAGCCTTCTCTATGGTCCAGCTCTCACTTCCATACATCACTACTGGGAAAACCATAGCTTTAACTATACGGACCTTTGTTGGCAAGGTGATGTCTCTGCATTTTAAAATGCTGTCTAGGTTGTCATTGCTTTTCTCCCAACCAGATGGAAATAAGGCTCATTGGCTATGAAGGAACACTTCCAACAGTTCTATCATAATTTCTGTGCTGGAAGGTTTTGTTAATATCTTGTAACTGAAAAGTATGGGTAGCAACTAATACTTGAGGAACTGTTTCTATATATAGCATGCTGAAGAACCAATCTTTAGTTTAAAATGCAATTTGTGAATATGCCCTCATTCCACAGATTTTGTTGCTGTGAATGAGGAACAATAGGGACAGTGGGGAGGAGAGAGCTTTATCTTGTTCTTATTTCCACTCTGAGTTATTCTTAATATGCAGCACTACATTGACAGGAGACCCATGTAGACTTCAGAAATCTACTGTACTTATTAAGCTGCCTGTGTTAAACAGAATCTCCTGTTATTCTACAGTTCTAAGTTTGTATCTCTATGGGCCACATTGCCTACTAGGAAAAATTGGAAGCTGCCTTATACTGAAGCAGAGCATTGGTCTATCTACTTCAATATTGTCTACACCAGGGTTTTCCAAACTTGGGTCACTAGCTGTTTTTGGACTACAATTCCCATGATCCCTGAGCACTGGCTCTGCTAGCTAAGCATGATGGGAGTTGTAGTCCAACAGCAGCTGGAGATCCAAGTTTGGAAAACCCTGGTCTACACCACTGGTGTTCAATAGGTGGGCCAGAACCCACTAGTGGGTCATGGCCTGATCCAAGGTGAATTGCAACAGGACGTAGGGTTGCCATATGTCCTCTTATTCCAGGACATGTCCTCTTTTTCATGGGTATGTAAAATGAGAGTCGTCATAGCGAACCATAGTTAAAAGCAGAGGTTGACAAATGTATCCTCTTTTTTGCTCCTCAGAAAACATAAACAGGAGCAGTACCACTGTGCAAATATATGGCAGAAGATTAAGAAATGGGTCTTCAAATACATGTTTAGTTTATAAGTAGGTCCTGGGTCTAAAATGGTTGATACCTAGTCTATGCAGGCTGACAGTGGGTCAGGATTTCAGACAGGGGTCAGATTGTAGGCAGCTACTATTTATTCCTGACTGTTTGTTTGTTTCTAGATGGGAAATAGAATCTCAACTAAGACTCTACTCTCCTTCTGATTGGATAAAAGGTTGAGAGCGGGAGTCAAGCTATAAAGGAGGATACAGTGGTACCTTGGGTTACATTTGCTTCAGGTTACATATGCTTCAGGTTACAGACTCCGCTAACCCAGAAATAGTGCTTCAGGTTAAGAACTTTGCTTCAGGATGAGAACAGAAATCGTGCTCCGGCGGCACGGCAGCAACAAGAGGCCCCATTAGCTAAAGTGGTGCTTCAGGTTAAGAACAGTTTCAGGTTAAGTACGGACCTCCGGAATGAATTAAGTACTTAACCCTAGGTACCACTGTAGTTTGTTAGAAGGTTAGGAACACTGAGATTCAAAGAGCTGGAGTGGAAGAGCTACAAGAGAGTAAAGAGGCCCAAACAGAGAGCTTGAACAGTGTAAAGTGAGAGGCAGCAGAGTGGGGCATTGGAAAAAAGGAGCCAGGGGGGAAAACCCACAAAGGGACCCAGAAATTGAATCAATGGGTGCAAGTTGATAAGTATTGGTTAGGGAAGCAGTATCTGATAGATATAGCAGTGCTTTTTTTCTGGGGCTACTCAAGGATACCCAGCACTGGCATCTCTTTTTTGTTGTTGTTAAAAACTGTAGCAATTGTGGTTCGAGGACCCGTACCCCGTGCAGTGGAATGAAACACAAGGACACGTGATATAAGGTTAATGGGCAAGAAAAGGCCACAACTTTATTGATTACAGCAAGTGAAAAGGTATTGGCTTAGGCATTGGATTACGTCAGCTGACTCCACCCCCTCAGAGAGGGGTGAGTCAGAAACAAGGTGGGTTTATTCACCAGTAGGTGGAGCCTGTTGATGCTAATCCAACTATAGGCTCTCCCCTGATGTCACCGAGGGTCGTGCCATGGCCTCCCGCCAAGCAGGCATCGGACAGAATACACGACCGCCAGATTCCTTTAACGGAATACCCAAAAATTGAAGGCATAGGCGATGGCCACACCTAGCCCTTCGACACCACAACACATTATTCCAATGCCTAACCCACCCACCAATACCACGAAAGTTGTGACGATTGCTACGAGGTAGGCGAAAAAACCAAAAAGCCTAATGCCAAATGGAAAAATTCCTGCCAGGCCCCCCGAACAACCAGGGCGACCAACCTAAGGTCCATAGCAAGGCCAAAAGAAAACTGGAACCCTGCTCTAAGGGAGTGGAGGGTGGGTGACCCGCGACGGGACAACGAAAAGTGAGGGCTGGAGGCTGGCGCCGCAGCAATTTAGGCTGCTGTACACGCCCCCCCCCCTTGAAGGCACCTGGTTGGGTGCCTGGCCGAGGGCGTGGGCGCCAGCCAGGTGAGTGGGAGGCAGGGGGCAAACGCCCCCTGCTTGAGGCGGAGTCCGGCTCCTGGCCACAACCACTCCCCTCTCTTGCAGGGAGGAGAGTCTTTACTGTAACAACTTCATGGTGAGTACCGGCACCTATTTTTCCAAAAAAAACGTACTGGATGTATTTATCTCTAGTTATTTTTTTATTTGCTTCTACTTGATTGAACAGCTACTCCAATCATAAAATTACTTTTTAAAGAAGTCCCCCCCCCTCAAAAACTGCTTACTGTGTTGCCTTTCTTAAACTTTAACTAAAAGTACAATTGGTTTTGTAAAAAATAGGTTTATGGCCACACTTAAGTGCCTTGCTATTCTACGCAATACAAGGAGTAGGTGAGGACGGTTAAAGTCTGGAATGTTAAAGGGCTGTTTAGTGGAAGAAGTCAGAGAAAAATAAAGATGTCCACATGGTGACAGCAGCAAACATAACAAGGAAGGGGGGTTGGTTTGGCTGATGGACTTGTCTCACTTCCCACTCACGGTTCAGGCTACAGCCTATGCTGTCACAAAGGCAGAGCTCTAGAAATGACAGTTTCCTAAGAAGAACTTGCTGATTCATCACTTATTATGTAAGCTGCCTATGTCAGCTGGATACATATCCAGTTAGAAACAATACTCTGCTTTTCTTATTCCTTGATCTGCATGGGGTTGTGGGTTTTGTTTTGGTTTTTGCTTTTGTGTGTGTGTGCACACAGTATATATATATTGTATACAAAAGAAGTAGTCTAACCTCCTGGCTTTTTGTCCCATTTTAACACCTTTGTCCTTTCAGCCAAATTAACAAGAAAAGGAGAGCTAGGTAGCCAGCTCTTGGATGCTTACAGGATTATACCTCAGTGACCCAGCCATGTCTTTAAACCAAAGCAATTGCCCCTTGTTGAGTTTCTATTGCTAGGTTAATAAATGAAAACCACTTTCCTGATTTATAATGTGTGTTAACATGGATTTAATCCCAGCAGTAATGTTGGAATGGCTAGGCCCCCACGCACCATTCAAGGATACCAGTGACCTTGAAGGTCAGAGTAAGGAAAGGAATGAAGGAGTGCAGGGACACCAGAGGCTGTGAATATCATCCAGTATTTCAGGATTTTGGATAATATGTGTTCTACTGTAAGGAGGGAGGGAGGGAGGAAAAAGAGTGTGATGACAGAATTGGTAGAGGATACATATTCAGAGATGAACAGCTAAATGTCTTTTGACTTAGGCATTTGAGGAAATAAACTAAGATTTAGACATTTCCTTCTGCTGCTGTCCAGTGCTTTGGCTCCACCCACCCCACTCACACTACTTTCCCATCACATTTTAAACTAATGTTGCTGTTTTCTTTCCCTTAAAGGATGATCCCTGCTACAAACAAGGCTTTTGTGGTGAACAACCTGGTGTCTGGGACAGGCTATGATCTTTGTGTTCTGGCCATGTGGGACGACACCGCCACGACGCTCACCGCTACCAACATTGTGGGCTGCGCCCAGTTCTACACCAAAGAGGACTATCCCCAGTGCCAGTCCATGCACAGCCAGTTCCTGGGGGGGACAATGATCCTGATCATCGGAGGCATCATCGTGGCAACTCTGTTGGTGTTCATCGTCGTACTCATGGTCCGGTACAAGGTTTGCAACAATGCCCCGGGGAAGATGGCTAACGTTAGCAATGTCTATTCACAAACTAATGGATCCCAGCCTGTTCAGAACGGGGTCCTGCCCCAAGTCAACCCCAAAGTGGTGGTAAGGAACGAGCTCATGGAGTTTAACTGTGAGTCTGCACACAGCAGCATCTCCTCTTCTTCTAGCTCTGTGAATAGTCGCGACTGCGATGGCTACAGCCTCCAAAGTGAGCAGGGCACATTGTCCAGTAAGTGGAGGCCCCCATCGAGGTCAAAGCACAACAACATTGATCGGCTCATGGGAGCCTTTGCCTCCCTGGAACTGAAGTGTCAGAAAAAGGAGGACACAATAGACTCCAGAACTTCAACAGTGGCCCATCACTCAGACAAGGAGCCACTGCTGGGCCAACATGAGTCCAAATTCCGTAGCCTCCTCATGTTGCCACTGGAGGGTAAAACTAAGCGTAGCCATTCTTTTGACATGGGAGACTTTTCCACCTCTCAGTGTTGCAACTACCCCAAAAAGATCACAAACATTTGGACAAAACGCAGTCTGTCAGTGAACGGCATGCTTTTGCAGTATGACGACAGTGACCTGACAGGGGCGAGGGGAACTTATGGGAGCTCGGAGTGGGTGATGGAAAGCACAGTGTAAATAAGAGTGGCCCTCCGTTCCATTCTGAATCCCTCCAAGCATAACAGAAGTCCATGATTGTTAAAAAGGCCATAAACGTGATGGGAGAAACACACAACACATGTGCGCGCACATAGCCGTATATCGGTCAGATAATCAAGTTGGATAAGAGAGGTTATGAAATGTTAATAGGTGTGTGTGAGAGAGAGAGTGAGAGTGAGAGAAGCTGATGAAATGTATCCAACACATTCATTATGTTTGTGTGAATGTCTCAAGGAAATCACGGGTGCATTCCTGGTGAACTGTCAAAAAAGCTTAAATGAGGATTAAAAACAGGTTAAGCGGCATATGTTTCATTCAGAGAGGAATTCCTTCCCTCTTCTTTTTTCTAAAAAGGAGACTCCCATGGATATAAAGATGACCTGAGGATAAGCCCAGCTGCCACTATGGTTGTCCAAGGACCTTCATCAAGACAGCATCTGGAGAAAAAGAGCATGCGTGCAAACCATCTTCTCGGCTTAATCTCATAATGGAATCAGCAACACGTGGAAATTTTCTTGCCATGGTTTGGCTGAGGATTTTTTTTATCTCTTTCCTCCCAGAAATAATAAAAAGGTCTCTGCTGTTTATTTTTATTGCTTTTCTTTCCTGCACTAAATTAAGGAAGACCAGTCACCTAGTGAACTGCACACTTGTTTTCCTCTTCTGATCTTTATATCCTAGGGTGGGGAAAAGAAATCTAGGAGTTAATATTTTTTTAGATTCCCCCTTTGTCCACTCCCCTCATGATCCTTTGTTTGTCAGTTTATAAGGAGGCTGCAGATAATTTGGTCAACTGTCTGAGGGAGTTTGATGTCTGAGAGGCGGGAGGTAAAGAGGAAGCCGGTTTTCATAATCAAAGGGTGGGGGGAAATGAAACTGTTTCGATTATCTATTCATAAATCACTTCCAGCTAAGGTTAGGCAGTTTTCCTCTGTTCAGCTGAGCACGAACAATGTAGACTTGCATACCCTTTCCAGAAAACGAACAAGCACCGTTCTTGCGTGCTCGGTGCCACCAAATGGCATGTAGCAATGTCAATCAAAACAAGAGCAAGAGAATTTGAGATCTCTAGGCATATTGTGCAGTGAAATGTTTGATTAGGGGGATGTTTCCAATAAGCCATGGAAAACAAGATGCTTTGCAGAATAGGTGGTGTCCCATGTTTAATCGTTTTGGTGCTGCTTCCCTTGCCCCTCACCACTTTCACAAGCCCTTCTCTCATGCCAAGATCCTTGCTCTTTTGAGATCAACTGTTGTGGCTTGCAAACTAATCACCAGACGCATTTGCAGGCACATTGCTGCAAGACCTGGGATTGCTGAGGATATGCATGTGCAACTTCACTAAACCATGACAACTGTGAAATTTGCAGTATTTATGGCAGCAAGAGCTACCCGCCTTTAATTCAGATATATTTTTCTGTATTTATTTGCTCCCAGGAATCATTCCACTTGGAAACCATTTCTGAAATTGCACATTATTTTGAAGGGATGTGCTGAGAAGGGTGGCAAAGGATAGAAGAAACACATATACACACACAAATCTCTATGTATTTTTTTTAAGAGAGAAAAGCTCAGAGATCTATTGTGACATGGCTGTGTATTTGATCTTGTTATTCGTCATGTTTCCTATTTGAAGTTTTAGAAAATGACATCCCTGTGAACAAAATATTTTCTTTTTTCTCTCCCTCTTTTGCTACAAAATGTACAGTAAAAAAAACTTATTGGGAAAAATTAGCCTCTTTTCTTTCGTTTATTTATTTTGGTGACCTGTTCTGAACACTCAACCAATAATATTTCTTGCAAGTGGAATAATAATAATAATAATAATACATACATACATACCTGTGGTCTAAACCACTAAGCCTCTTGGGGTTGCTGGTGGTAAGGTCGGCAGTTTGAATCTGCGTGACGGGGTAAGCTCCCATTGCTTTCATAGTGTCCTGCCCACCTAGCAGTTTGAAAGCACACCAGAGCAAGTAGATAAATAGGAACCACTGTGGTGGCAAGGTAAAGGTCATTTCTGTGTGCCCTGGCACTCGTCACAGTGTTCCGTGCACCAGAAGCAGTTTAGTCATGCTTGCCACATAACCCAGAAAAGCTGTCTGCAGACAATTGCAGGCTTCCTTGGACTGAAAGCGGAGTTGAGTGCTGCACCCCATAGTCAAATTTGACTGAACTTAACCATCCAGGGATCCTTTACCTTTACCTTACCTACTGTCAATCATGAGAGCTGCTACTTTTGATCCACCGGTTACCTCTTGTGGTTAAAAGGAAAAGAAAAGCAACATAGAACAATGTTTCTTTACATGGTTGTAACATAAAGATGATGTTGGGTGCTATGATCATGACTTTTCTTGAAGTCAGTGAGAGCTATCTATTTCACAGATCATCTCTACTCCAAATGCAATATGTCATTGGCTAGGTACCTGAACTTCCCAGCACTCCCCTTGGTGACCAGCCCAAATTCATAGTGTCACCAACAAACACAGTGAATGAAAATGTGAGTTGCCAGATGTGTTCCTCTTTTGAGGAATATTTCAATGACATATAAATGACAATTTCTAAGCTATCCTTAAGGGTGGTTGTGGGAGGTGGAGGGACCACTACTTCCTATGGCTTAAATGGGGAGAGTGTTCAATGCAGGGGGAGGCTGAGCCAGTGCAAACAGGGACTGAACAGTATCTCACATATTGTGTATTTTTGAGAGGATATTTCCCGAGACCTTTCATGGGCGCCATAGGCGGTACAGGCTGGGCACACTTGCAACCCATGGGTGCTATGATGATGACCCTTCATATATATGACAACCCCATATATTCCATTCAACAAACTTCTAATGGGATGTGCCCCACTCCACACACTCCCCAAATCTAGACAGTCAATTGAAAATTAACCACATATCAACTACACAGGCTGCTGTGTGTATAGATACTGCTACAAACCTCCCTGTCCAAATGTCCCTTACTATTCTTCGGACAATTGCCTCCCTGCTTAGTGTATCTATATCAATCTGTGATTATCTTTTCTAGTGTGTGTGTGGGGGGGGGGGGGTAATTGTAATAAAATGAAATTGCATCCTATCAGCCTATAATTCCATAATCATAAGGAGAAAATGCAATCACAGCAATTGCCTTTAATTGTATAAATTGTTGCATAGGATTATACAGTGGTAGTGGTTTTTAGCCCTACATCAATTATTCATTTCGCAGGAGACTACTACAGTATCTGATACCCAGTTATACAGTCAGCTCTTTTTTGACTCCCAGGGAGCCAATCCTTAATAGTTACTTTCTTCTGAACACTTACTAAATGTTGCTATTTGTTTGTTTAGATTAACCGCATTTACTGAAATTATTCATGCGCTGCTGTTTTCCTAACTGTTTTCCATGCCTCTGCGTGCAAAATGGCTCCCTCTAACAATCCCTTTTGCAGAAAGAAATGATTATTTCCCACTGGGGTTAGTGTATTTTATAAGTCATCAATTTATAATTTATGAAGAGGCTGAGTTATCTTCTCTAAGACGAACAGCACCAGAATATTTTCATACCAGGCAGTTAATTACTGACTGTAATGGATTATGACTCAAACCACAAAACGCATGTCTGAAAGGAGAAGCTAGAGAGAGGAAACCGGTCTGGGACGCACTGCCGTTGCCAGACTCTGTGCGGCAGGAATGCCAGATGTTGTTCAACTACAACTCCCATGAATGCTGACCACAGCTATGCTGGCTGGAGCTGCTGATTGGAGCTGGAGTCCAGCACATCTGGAGGGACACAGGTTGACCATCCCAGTGATAAAGGATGCTGGTAAGATTTCAAAAAAGGTAAGAGAAGTTGCTTAGTAACCCACACACATCCATCTGAGTGTTTGATACAATTCAATACACAAAGAACAGCAAACCCTGAGAGGTTGGTTAGGCTAGGAGATAGTGATGAGCTGAAAATCACTCACTGAGCTTCATGGCTGAATGGGGTTTAGAGTCTAAGCACTAAATGATGATGGTGATGATGAGGATGATGAATTTGTACCTTGCCCATCCGACTGGGTTGCCCCAGCCACTTTGGGCAGCATCCAGCAGGGTATAGAAAAACACAACAACAGAACATCACACATTAAAAGCTTCCCGATACAGGGCTGCCTTCAGATGTCTATGGAAGGTTATATAATCATTTATCTCTTTGACATCTGACAGCAGGGCATTCCACAGGGTGGGCACAACTACTGAGAAGGCCCTCTGCTTCTTGCAGTGAGGGAACCGCCAGAAGATCCTTGGAGCTAGACCTCAGTTCTGGGCTGAACAATGGGGGCAGAGACACTCCTTCAGGTATACAGGGCCAAGGCCGTTTAGAGCTTTAAAGGTCAGCACCAAGACTTTGTGCTCAGAAACATACTGGGAACAAATGTAGGTCTTTTAGGACTGGTGTTATATGGTCCTGGCAGCTGCTTCCAGTCACCAGTCTGGCAGCCGCATTCTGGATTAGTTGTAGTTTCTGAGTCACCTTCAAAAGTTGCCCCACACAGAGTGCATTGCAGTAGTCCAAGCAGGAGATAACCAGAGCATGTACCACTCATGGTGGTTATCATAAACGCAAAGATGGTGAAGTTGGACAATAATGAAATACCTGAAGAAATCTCAGCAGCAGCCATGTCACAATTAAAAATAAATAAATTCTAATACATTATGGTTTCCAACTTCCTGCCAAAGGAACTGAGCCTCCCTAGGCACAGAAGAAGTTACACTGGGACAAAACGAATTCCACAAGGAGACATCTTATACAAATATAAGACAATACTAGTCCTTTGTAGGACTAACAGATTTCATGGCCTGGATTGTATTTCCCATGTCTATGGATGAAACCCCATGTTTGATTTCTGTGACTGATTATTTCAATTAGGACCATTTGAATTATTCAGGGTAACTAAATAATGAAATAACCTGAGTCCACTTATGCAGAGACTCCACTCCCAACCTGCAGGAGTGGATTTATTGTCTATGAGCATTTGCCAACCACTGCTACTCCTCCCCAGCCCCCTGAGTGAATTACGCTTCAGCCCAGGCGAAGTTTGCAATTTGTTCACTCTTCATTAGTGCCTCCAAAAAGCCCTGTTGGGGACCATTTAATGAAAGGAAGATGGAATTAAAAAACAAGAAAGCTAAAGAGCCACATTGGTCTTGTAATGTTCACTTTCATGAGGAGAAAGGAAAGCATGTACTGAACTCATTTTTAAACAGAGAGAGAAACAGAGACAAAGAGCGACTCTAACTCTAGCAATTCCACTTCAAAGTTACTGCTGCATCTTTAGTGACAAAGTTAATATGTTCATTACACCTGGCACTGATATGGCTTTGTTGTTGTTGTTTAGTCGTTTAGTCGTGTCCGACTCTTCATGACCCCATGGACCAGAGCACGCCAGGCACTCCTATCTTCCACTGCCTCCCGCAGTTTGGTCAGACTCATGTTTGTGGCTTCGAGAACACTGTCCAACCATCTCGTCCTCTGTGATATGGCTTATATCTGGTATAAAACTTCAGGCTAAATTCCCTGAATAAACAACTTGGGTTTCCAGGTGCCAAGTGCCAAAGTTCAATCGCTTTATATTAGCTATATTCCCACAGAGCCTCCTTCCACTACTGAGAGCTGGTGGCTTGTAGTGCGCACTTGCAGATAGGCAATCTCCCACTGGCCAACTGGTTGGCAGCCAGGCAAATCAGCTGAAGGTGGCCAACCTTGCCACAAAGCCCAGAAGCAGTTTTGTGGCCTGGCGGATTGGGCTGCCAAATAACAGGGACTTGGGAGGAAAAACTCACTGACTGAGTCTAGGACTAGGAAACATATCAATGTTGAGGGACATGGAGGAGCCAGGTTGGAAGAAGGGGCAGAGGAAGGCCTTTAGCCTATGGGTTTGCAAAGGAAGGTACATCTTAGGATTGGGGAGTTACACAGTATGGCAAATAACAACCAGAGTACAAATAGTCTAGTAAATCTTAAGGAAAGATCTGTTTCATCAGAGGTGGGGAACCCTGTAGCCTGAGCACCACATTCAAGTTTCTGAGAGACACATGCAGTGGCGTAGCGTGGGGGGTGCAGGGGTTGCCGGCCGCACCGGGCGCAACATCTGGGGTTAGGGCAAATCCACAGGTTAGGGGGCGCAAATCCATGGGTTAGGGGGCGCAAATCCATGGGTTAGGGGGCGCAAATCCACGGGTTAGGGGGCGCAAATTACTTGCCTTGACCCGGGTGCTGACAACCCACGCTACGCCACTGGACACATGCCACTGGTGGATGAGACCAGAGAGAAAACCAGTGTGAATGGAGCAACAGATGGATGGATCTCTTACTTCTGCACAGAAGGCTATATTCCTACCAAGCAAAAGACTGAGCTTCCCGCACATAACCTCCACACGCACAAACACATTGCCCATCCTCCACCCAAAAGACATTATCACAGTTCAAGGGTAGGGTTGTGGCCTGAGGTGAGTCCCAACAGTTGGATTGAGGGCCACAGTTGGCTCCCAGGCCTGAGATTTCCCACCTTTGAGTTAAATAGGTATTTTTTAAAAGCAAAATTTATTTGTGTCAAATGCTTCTCAGTCATCATTGCACTAATTACCCAGAACACTAGAAACAGAGAACCAGTTTATAAAGCTTGCAATTGGCAAGAACACTATCTCTGGCCACACCCACACGACACATTTAGAGCCCTCTTATAGCACTTTAAACAGTCATAGCTTTCCCCAAAGAATCCAGGGAACTGTAGTTTTTTAAGGATGCTGGGAAATGTAGCTCTTTGAAGGCCTCCTAACAAATCTCAGCTGTAGTGGATAAACTTGAGTGTTTGGGGGAAATGTTTTGAGGTTTTTACTGGGGTTGGTGGAGTCCTAGATTAATTTTTGTTTAATGGGAGTGATGAAATGGGGGAATTTCTGCTTGTGTAGGTTGACTGAGATATGAGTGTGTTAGCGGTTGTGGATTTTGTGTGCGTTTTTCACTGAGTGGAAATTTATTGAGTGAACAGAATTCTATTTTGTGAACAGTGATGTTTCATCTGTTTTGCTGTTTTATATGGTATTCCTTAATTTTGTTGTCGCATTTTCTGAGCAAACCCATTTGTGATTTTTTCCCTGATGATCCTTGAAATAAATTAACAGTCACTAACGTCTAGAGAACCACAAAATATCTTTACAGTAAAAAATAAATTCCTAAGGGGGAGTAGTAAGACTGGATATAAAACACTGACCATTGGGTGGGTGTTGGAAAAAGGGCAGGGGCATGGAATGGGGTGTCTTGAATCCTAAACAGAAGAACTCTGCAGGTTTTTGTGGGAATGCTAAGGATAGTAGGAGAGGATATATTGATTAAATATTGTCCTTTCTTCAAGGTAAATATTAGCCTTCCTTCACTCATGCTAATGAGTCATGTAGCAGAGCAGATTCCCTTCAATACAGCAGAAAGCTAGTTTGCAGATTCGTTTGAATTTCTTTAGTTAAGCAATCCAGTCTGGCTTGATCAGACTGGATTATTCCTGGTGTCCCCTTTGATCCCTCTCAAAAGAATAAAGACACAAGAGTCTTTCCTTAAAAGTAACAAGAAGTTTACCCACGTTCAGTTCACAGTATGATCCCTGAAGGCAGACTTTAGCTTGTAGTTACAGAACATAGTGTGAGTTAGTCCTTTATGGGGACTGAGCCCATGTGCTGCTGGCTGAGAGCCAGCAGACAGCAAAATACATTAAGAGAACAGCATCAAGAGAACAAAATGGCTGCAGGAGAGCAGTATGGCATCAAGAAAGAGAGATGGCTGCATGATTCAGCTCTTTTATGGAGTCAGCCTGGGTCATACCCATCTCCCTGGTCACATGCAGGGGGAGGATGCTCCAGACCAGTGGAACAGGAAGTTTTAGTGACTGGAGTAACATCCCCCTGTCTGTGTCCACTCTAGGGAAACAAGGAATGTTGTATTTGACTGCTCCAATGGATTACATCCCACAGTTTTGTTGCAGCTGTGCTTTGTAACGCTTTGAATTGGAAAGACCCTCTAAAGTGGGCCACACCTATTTGCTATCAGCATCCAGATTAGAGAAGACGATCCCAGATCAGAACTTTTTTCATATGGGAAAAATAAACCACCTCAGCTGTGCCCTTCGACATGAAGGTCAGAGGCTCCTTCTTGTGGGACTAAATGTATCAACTTTAATTCAAAACTTGTCAGGAGGAAGGTGCTTGCTTCAGCACTGAGCTGGGTTAATTGTGGCTCTAATTTACACAACTGCACTTTGTCGTGGTGAGAGGAGTGACACTGTTAAGTAATAATGAGAGAGTCTACACGGGCGGAATAATAATTATGGATTGAAAAGGTTACAGCAAAGAACCCGGTGAAGCTAAAAAGCTGCTCGGAGTCCTCTGGGTACAATAAGACCGGGATTCTGGAGCTACTCTTACAATATAAAATAACATTAGTGTGACAATTAGGGCTTAATGGGTTGTAGAAGAAACTCTACGAGACTTTATGAAAATATCCTAATCACACTGCAGCTGCGCTTTGCAGCAATTGATTCTCTCCCTTCTTGTTCTTGAAAGCAAAGGCAGCACCTCTGTCATCAGTCTCTCCTGATATAAAACTGCAGACTCTCACACACTCCAGCATCACAGTCTACCAGATGAAGATACGAGGCTTGAGGGAATTGACCTTTGTGACTTCCACACATTGTGGCCTAGATCGATAGCTTTCCCACTAACATGTGGATTGGAACTCAGCTCCTCTGAATACCGTGGCACGGTCTGTGGCAGTGTAAAAAAACAAAGGACATAAAATGTAACTTAATGGAGGCTCACCTGGCACCTTCATTGCATATCCTTGAGTGCCAGGCGAAAACATTTCTCTATGATACGGCTTTTTAAATGTGTTTGTGGGAAGATGGTTAGGGCCGAATACTGGCTACATCCAGGAAATTCTGGACATATAGCAACCCTAGGTTATTGGTTTACTTTTGTTTTCGTTTTATTATGTATTTTGTGTTCTCACTTTGGGGGAATTGACAGCTTATTTTGGTTGCCCTGAAAGGACAACAAACTGTTCTTTCATTTGATATGACTGCATTTTTTAACAGTCAGGGAAGAAGCAGGAGAAAGGTGCTTCTGATATTTTCTGATGCAGGTATCAAAATGACTTGATCAGCCTGGGGTATCATGGCTCTTATCCAGCTAACAAGTCCCAGCAGTGTGAGGATTTGCATTTGTACAATGGGACTTCCCCCTCTGATCCTTCCATGCACCACACTCTGTTCTAGGGGTTCCCCCAATCATTCAGAGCAGATCTGGGGAGGAAATGAGGAGCATGGGGAGAGAGGGAGAAGAGTGGGGGAAATTGTTCTGGCCAGGCACAATTCCTTGTGCTAATGGAATATACCACCCTGTGCATTGTGGAGGGGGATACCCTTTGCTGCTGTACTGCAAAATGTCTTGGGCTGCCCCAGCTTAAAAATAATATAAAATACATTGCATGGGAGTGTGTAGGCCATCTACCTGGATTTGGACAAGAATGTAAAACTCACCTTCTCCTTGTTTGGTACCTCAAAACACTTGAATGATTGATATGCCTCTACACAGAAGGCTCCTATAGCCTGTCTCCGGTCATTAATTGGAGCTCATAATGATTTCCCCAACTTTCTTTGATTTTTAAAACCTACTTGCCATTATTAACCTTTAATAATGTTCAAAGGAACCCCCCGGGTCATTCTCTTGTTGTTTCTGCCTTTAATCTCTCGCCATTCCTCTTGTTTTGTGCCTCAGGCCTCATTATTTATGCCTATGTTGTCTGGTAAGTAGCAAAGCAACACTGTTGTCACTACAAATTATACCTAGTAGGGAGCCCAGCCAAAGGCTGTCATTGACCTAATGAGGTGTGCCCAGGCAGTGATGAAATGCACCTCCGTTCTTGGCCTCTAGGTGGCAACCACTTTATAGGAGTGATGGCTCAAAGCTGCCTGCATGGTTGTTTGGCAGCCCTTGCAGACTTCCAAAACAGCTGTTTTGAGGCTGGGAGTTAAAACCACAGGTGGAGGTTGCATGGGTCAAATCTCACGCACTGATATTGCTTGGGCATCTTCTGTCACTGGAAATTTACAAGAATAGCCCTGTCTTTGTACTATATACTGATTGCAGGGAACTGATAAGCTTTAGACTGAAGCCAATGGCAGATTCTCACAGAGTCTACTGCAAAGGTTTTATATTTCGCATATCAGTGCACAGTATGAGCTTAATCCACTCGATAGTTCTTCTTAAAGCTTAGTCATGGAATGAAGTGACATAACCAGCACCAAAGTTATTCAGGAAAGAAGCACAGTCCAAGAATTGTACGTGTTTTAATTGACAGCACCTGACATCTTCTTGTCTGCAAAAGGAAGCTGACGCTTTTGTGAAATAAAATAATGGATGTTTCAGAATACAAACAGTATTTTTAGTTCAACTAATGGCTCAGTTGCGGATAGGGGGAATCATGGGGAGCCACTCAGCCTAACCCCATGCCTCGCTGTTGATGTACCCAGCAGAATCCGCACAGTTTGTTCCTGTGAGAAGGGGCGTGTGGCAGCTGTACGGGTTGCCTCTCGCACAGCGACCTTATGGGCTGCCACACATGTGCAGTCCGTACGGGCTGCGCCGCCCCGGGTACCGGAGAGGATTCCTCCGCCACTGCGTATACCCCTAAACATTTTGTGAATCAAAGTTTGGCCTCATTGAGGGGCAGTATTTCAATATGGAAAAAAGGACTGATATGTCATGTTACTTGCTCCACATTTCATATCATTGTAAAAATCATTGTATCATTGCAATGTGGTTATGCACTACCCAAGCAGGAATTATTATTATTATTATTATTATTATTATTATTATTATTATTATTATTATTTGTACACTGCCCATCTGGCTGGGCTTCCCCAGCCACTCTGGGCGGCTTCCAAAAAAAATATTAAAATACTCTAATACATCAAACATTAAAAGCTTCCCTGAACAGGTGTCTTCTAAAAGTCTGGTAGTTGTTGTTCTCTTTGACATCTGGCGGGAGGGCGTTCCACAGGGAGGGCGCCACTACCGAGAAGGCCCTTTGCCTGGTTCCCTGGCTTGGGCATGCAGAAATGCCCCACAGCCAGTTCAAACTAGAAGAGTCACTTGTTAGCTATCTTTCCATCTAGAGCAGCTCTGTCTTAATCCCTCCATGTATCTTTCTCAGCTGCTGTGTCAAACAACTGAAATGTAGAAACTTTTAGTATCCTAATTCAATATGAAATCTTTCTTCCTTCTTCTGAAGGAATCATAAATATTCTCAGGATATGAGAAAGTGTCTCCTATTCCCGGCTGCAGTCGTTTTGGCTTGCATTTTCCTTTGTAGCACTGCTACAAAACAGTCGCGTTTCAGCTGCCTGTCAAACTGATGCTTTAGGTTTAACCCTCGTCTTTGATCATTCATTCTGCTGTGCCTCTGACCTGACTTCACTTCCCAACTCAGAGCCTTGTTTCCACTTCCTTTTCACCAGCAGGCTCTTATTAGGGCCCTTTATTCTGGTTTATGCATTTTGAGAGGGACTGCATTTTGTTATGCATTTTGAACTGAGAGCAGATATACTAACTTCAGCCATCCCCAACCTGGTGCCCTCCAGATGTTTGTCACTGTAACTCCCATCGGCCCCAGCCAGCATGGCTAATTGTCAGGGATGGCAATGGATAGCAGTCCAGAGCATCTAGAGGGGACCAGGTTGGGCAAAACTGCATGATACCATCTGATGAGACAGGCCACTGCTCAAATCACTTGGGCTGTGAGCTACTCTGCTGCTTTCATCCGCCTTGGCTGACACATAGGCTCTGGGTTTGCAAAAAGTACATATTGGTACAGGAGCCCATGAAGCATCGCTTCTGGTACCAGTAAGTGCTTTCAAGTTCTTTTATTTCTGAGCTGGGTGCTTTGCATGTGCATATCTTGAATGCCAACACAGCTTTTGGGGTCATATGCTTGCCTTCTGTGAACACTTGTATCTCATTGTACACTGCTCATGAGCACACCACTCACAATTATTTGTTATATTTATATCCCATCTTTCTTCCACCATTCAACCCAAGGTACCACAAATGTGGCTTACAGGTGGTCACACCGAAGCACTGAATGGATCCAGACCTGTTTACATGCAGCAAACTGGTGGCATCTTGTGCCTTCAGGCCATCCCTGGAGACACATAAGCAGTTGTGTGTGCAAGTCAAAGAGCAAACTATGAATTAGCTCCAAGTCACATAGTCTTGTCTGCTGTTTTGGGTGTTGCTTAAATCGATTTGCCCGCTCTTGAGTTCTGTGAGCTTCATAGCATTCCAATCTAATACAGACTATGTAAAGTGTTGTTTATGCTGGGAGTGGCAGCAAAGTGAAAACACAGGCAGTATTATTGTCTGAGTTATCCTCTGGCCTGCTTAATGAGCATATCAGACGGGGATTGTTCAAGCCTTCTTCTCGGATTTCCTAGGCCTCACTTTCTGCCCCTGCTCTGTGTTCTCTTTCAGTGCTTTTGTCTTGCTGAAATATCAACTGGGACTGTGATAATGGATCTTGCTTGCCTGCCTGGATGGGGGGAGAGGTGTTTATGTAGAACCTTTTGGCTTTGTGTGACTGGAATGTCCTAGGCACTTTTACCCCTGGTTCTGCTCTACAGCCTATAAACCCTGGAAGGCTGCATATGCAGTTATGTGGCCCAGCTAAAACAGGGTCATCACCCCAAACTAAAAGATTTATTCCCGTCTCCCAAAACACCAACAGAGGTGCTCAGAGCTGCAAAAATGTAAGTGTAATAGATTGTTTCCTCTTTGCCTAGAAATATCAGCCTCATTCCAAGATCCAAAGGTGGTTCAAGTTTCTTCTTTCTTCTTTGATGATCACTCGTATCCGAGTAAGATTTTCTTCCATAAACACGGTTTTAACCATGAGTCCATATATGAATGTGGAGACCAATTCTGGATCCACATGTCATTCCACAGTGGGGGCATTTGTTTCCGGGTGCGAGTTGATCACAGTGAGGGTTTGCCAAGGGTGCCTTCCTCTTAGCATGTTTCTCCCTTTCATCCTGAATTTGAGTGTCTTCAAAGACCATGACACCTTTGGTAAAGGCTGTTCTCCAATTGGAGCACTCGCAGGCCAATGTTTCCCAGCTGTCGGTGTTTATACTACATTTTTAAAGATTTGCCTCAAGAGAGTCTTTAAACCTCTTTTGCTGATCACCAACATTACGCTTTCCATTTTTAAGTTCGGAATAGAGTAGTTGGTTTGGAAGACAATAATCAGGCATCCGAACAACATGACCAGTTCAACGAAGTTGATGTTGAAGAATCATTGTTTCAAAACTGATGATCTTTGCTTCATTTGCTGGATCATCACCTTGTCATGGTGAGTGGGCTTGCACGTTCCTATGACCCTTGGTTCAAGTTTATACCTGTGCTAAATACTGAAAGAGGAAGGTGTTCCAACTTCATATTTCACCTCTGTGTGCTTTTCAAGGCTCAAATTAATTATTTTACCCAGAACCCTTAGAAAGACAGCATGTGGTCTTCCTCTTTCTGGGGACAGAAAGAGAGAAGAGGCAAGCGAGGATGGTTCCCATTGGATTTGCTCAAAAATTTGAATACGTCCAGAGGCCTAAGAAGGTTGGCAGACCCTGACTTTTAAGAGGGACAAATAGTCTGATGATGTAATGCAAATTGCAAGGGTGGGTGACATTTTCTTCCATCTGTTTTCCCCCTCCCTCTATCCCTCCTCTGTTCTCTCCTCTTCTCAAGCACTGGAGTACACATGTACACTTTTTTTAAAAAAAGAAGCAAAGGTGTCCAAGCAATCCCAATTCCAACACAACTAATCCCCCTTCACCAACACCTACATCAATCATAAGGACAAATGAAATTGTGCCTCTGGCATGTATCAAACCAGGGCTTCTTTAGTGCTAATAGATTTTTGCAATTTCTCTTGGCTACAAAGACCTTAACACAGCCGATGGAGTCACATGCTCTCCATGGATCTGACAAAGATAAGGAGGCCTAAAATGCATGTCCAGTGTTGCGTATTGGATTTCAGCCCAAAGGCAAATTTGTAAACTGCGTGGGCCCATGCCATACATTCCCAGATTGTCATCGTTCTCAAAGGATCTCAAAGCACTTTACAAAGCAATTTAAATTATCACTCCTATCCATGCATATTAACTGAAGATTTTGTGGAAGGGAGTGAAGGCGCCTGTATAAAAATGACCCATTCATCATAAATAAGGAATGAACTTAACCAAGCATGAGCCAGTTTGGGTACACAAGGCAATCAGGCCCTGGCTGCAGCCCTTCAAAGCAAAAGTGCTTCCTTGTTAATAATACATCTGGAAATAAAAAGGGGGGAAAGATACCTGGAGAGTTCCAATTAGCAGACACTGCTTTTCCCCTTGTACTCGGTCTTTAAATAAAGTTTGTTAGAATTACAAACGAGACACATGGCAATGGTGCTGCAAGTGCTGACTTTGCGAAACAGAGCTCAGCTCTTTATGACTCACTGCTTCCTCCTCAATCCTTATAGCCTGGAGGAAGAGGATGGAGAGGAAACAGGAGGTGAAGAATTAAAAAAAAAATCCTTCCAAGGGACTATTCAGAGAGTAGGGCAAACTTGTAAAAGTGCATGTCATAGGGAAGGAGTTTAAACTCTGCACCAACTATTTACCTTCAGAAAGTCATTTGTATCCGTAGCGTACAACCAAACCCTCACTTGGAGACCTGAGAAGAAGACCTGTGCTCATACACACACACATGAAGTTCGCAGGCATAGGATGCAGAAAGCTGCCTTATACTGAATTAGACTATTGGTCCAATCTAGTGTCTGCATTGACTGGCAGTGGCTCTCCAGGGTTTCAGGCAACGGTATCTCCCAGCCTTACCTGGAGCTGCTGGACCTGGGCTTTGGGACCTTCTGCTTGCAAAGTAGATGCTCTACCACTAAGCTATGGCTCTTCTGGATGCAAAAGCAGACGAGTGTGTGTGTGTGTGTGTGTGTGTGTGTGTGTGTGTGTGTGTGTGTGTTATGAAATGTCTTCCCATCTCCCTTCTATAAAATAAATTCCAAATTAGATTTTAAAATTGCGAAATTTAATACTCTGTAAAAAAACAACGAGATGTCAGTTTCCTTTCTTTTAAAATTATGCTCAAGGTGGCATGCAAACCATAAAAAACCAGAACTCTCTCTGTGTATATATAGCCAGCATTATTCACCGTAATTAACCAGACAGTAAAGGAACGGAGGAAAATTAGATTGCACATTCAAGTGTTCACATGCTGCAATATGGTGGCAGCTTTATGGGCTTGCTTCATTTCCACGATAAATTGCGTATTTCACAGTTGTGACACAGGAGAAGATTGATTTAATCCTCTAAATGGAGGCTTTAAAAAAAAAGTTTTTCTATGTGTAATGGAACATGCACAAGGTATGTTATAAGGAGAGAGTGGCGTTTGACAGTTTAACTCTCCAGTTCTTTATGTAGGGCCTGTATAGATGCCCAAACCAGTTTTGCTAATATTAATTCTTCTAGACAATGTGCTTTAAGAGATTGATTTTATATATGGATGTACCATGCGAAGATGGATTAATGGAATGTGAGCTTATTTTTGGACTATAGAGCTAAGGCAGTGACATTTGTTGTTTAGTCATTTAGTCGTGTCCGACTCTTCGTGACCCCATGGACCAGAGCACGCCAGGCACTTCTGTCTTCCACTGCCTTCCGCAGTTTGGTCAAACTCATGTTTGTAGCTTCGAGAACACTGTCCAACCATCTCATCCTCTGTCGTCCCCTTCTCCTTGTGCCCTCCATCTTTCCCAACATCAGGGTCTTTTCCAGGGAGTCTTCTCTTCTCATGAGGTGGCCAAAGTATTGGAGCTTCAGCTTCAGGATCTGTCCTTCCAGTGAGCACTCAGGGCTGATTTCCTTAAGAATGGAGAGGTTTGACATAGCCTTACCTTATCAGGACATGATGTTACTCTGGGCTGGTTGCCAAGATCGATTAATAATGAAAATAAGAGTAGAAGAAGGCTAACAACAGAAGGCATTTGGTGAACCTTTTGATATCTGTCATATTCCCACACTCAGATAGTATGCCACGTCCCTGCTAGGGAGGTTCCAACACCAAATTTGACTGGAGGAGAGAGAGGATGAGCTGATGGTGAACCAATACTGAGGATGATGAAGATGCAGATGATGGAAGGCTCCCAGTGGGGTTTTGCTCAATGTTCTTGGGTCATAAGGGAGGATTAAATGGGAGAAGACATTAATGTGTATATTGTAATCCCTGGCTCATTTCAGAGAGCCTCCTTCCAAATCACTGACCAAATACAGAAAGAGCTCCAGGACTGGTAGTGACAAAAAGAAATGAAGTCTATCCTTATGAAAATATCCACAAATCCAATAAGCAAGCTTCATTAGCTTGAGAGCTCCTGGGGGAACACTTGCCTAGAGGCAAAGCTAGTTTGATTTAGCTACAGCCAACCCCCCAAATCTTTCCTTCTGTTGTGAATAGCAGTTTGAGGCCAGGGGCAAGGGGAAATTCTGACCAGGAGCATGGTGAGGTCAAAGAGTTAAAGTCCATGGTCCTGAACCAGCTCCCCAGCCACCCTCACCAGCTCATTGCTAAAGACGAAAAGCTATGAAAAGAAACTACATGACAAACACCATGTTGACTTTTACCCTTAGTTCCTTTTCCCTCCTGGAGGTCTAGTAGCCTGGCCATGTGTCCTCCTCTACAGAGGACAGCTCTCTATGTGAAGGAGCCCTTTGTTTGATATATAAAGAACCATCTGAAGGGAGAGCCGCGGCCTCAAAGTTGCCCATCAACAGTTAGCATGTGGGCAGATGAATGGGCAGACACATAGGTCAACTGATCACAGCCTTCCCCATTATGGTGAGATGTATTCTCTTTCTTTTCTTTTGGAAAGGAGGGTCTTCAGTGTAGTTGCCCTGTTCTGTGGAACAGCATTGCTGTCAAGATACAGGAGGTACCCACCACCAGAACTTTCTGGAAATGACTGAATATATTTTTGTTTCCTGGTTGGATAAGATAGAAGGTAAAGGACCCCTGGACAGCTAAGTCCAGTCAAAAGCAGTCTAAGTCTAAGTCCAGCTATGGAGTGTAGCGCTCAGGTCGCTTTTCAGGCCAATTGAGCCGGCGTTTGTCCACAGACAGCTTAAATAGGTATTTGCCATGGGTTTCTCATTTTAGATTTGTGTGCTGTTATTTTTATGTGTTGTTTTTAACTGTTTTAAAGCTGTTTTGGTGTAATTTGTCCTGTGCCATGTTAATAATAATAATAATAATAATAATAATAATAATAATAATGCAATCCTTTCTAAATGTGCACCTTTTGTGTGCTGTTCTTTGGCAATATGCTTCCTCTTTTTTGACAGTTTGTATCTGGTGACCTTAAGTGGGATGTCTCATATATAGTGAAGGCCTTGGCATTGAGATGGTGTGCTCCCTATCTCATTGTGTAATATAGCTATTCCAGTTAGTGCTTCTTATGTTTCGAAGTAATATAGACGCCTGTTGTCAAAGTTACCAGAATCTCTTGTTTGTTACTTGGAGACCAGAATGAAGGCAACTAAGGGGCAACTAAGCTCGTCCCTTATACCCAACACAACCCTGAGGTTCACTGCACATGTTTATCTAGTTCCAATTAAAACATGATTTAAATCACTGAAATCTAAGTCTATGTCATCTCATTTAATTGAGTTATGGACTAGGCTCCCCTTCTGTCATTCATCTTGCACCATCCTGCATCAGAACTATTTTTGCCCAGTCTCTGGATATAGCCAAATGTTGGACGGAAGTCTTCAGATGACAACCTGAATGAGAAAGGATGCTAATGAGCTGCCTCCGAGCTGCTTTTTCTTCAGCATGATCAACACCAGGTGGATTTTGCTTGTTGTGCTCAGTTCAGTGGGTGGTGTGGGTGGTGTTCACTGCCCCACTGAGAATCACGCAGTAGGCGGATGTGTGCCACATAAGATGCCAGCAACTTGACACCTGTTGCATAATAAACCTAAAGAACTCTTGCTTTTAATTGGTTTGCAGAAATGCCAGACTTAGCATCAATTAACACATCTTGAACAGTTCTTGAAGAGTTCTTCAGCTGTGGCTCAAAACATTAAACATTCGAGCTTATGTGGGGAAACTTGTTCCTAATGGGCATCCGCTGCTGTCAGTTGTCTGTTTCTTCCTGTTCAAGTCAGTCCAAGTGCAATTAGCAGAACAGGTGGGGTAGGAAATTGCTGCAGCTCAGCAGTGAAAGAGCATGTCTTGCATGCAAAAGGTCTTAGGTTCAGACCCTATCGTCTCCAGGCAAGGATGGGGAAACCCTTGATTGAAAAACTGGGAAGCTGCTGCTGGTCAACATCAGTTGCAATGAGCTAGTTGCACTGATGGTCTGATTCATTATAAGGCAGAATCCTGAACTGTGAAGTAGAATGGTGATTCATGCAATCAACACTGGAAAGAGAGGTGGGTGGGTGGGTAGGTGGATGAGTGAAAGGCATAAAGCCAGTAGTAGATACAGATACTGTAGGCCAGGGGTGGGGAGCCTATCTGTCTGGCCCTTGAGACTCTCTCTAGGCCATGCCCCCTCACCCCAGACCGCACCACTCAGAAGTGCTGTCCCTCCTTCTTGAGTTCTTTTGAATTGCTGGAGGGTGTTCCTGAACTCTGCTAATGTCTTCTGGTGGTCTGAATGGAGGATTAGAGAGGGATGTGTGAGTGCACATGGAAACTAGACTACTGCACAAAGGTAACATTTACATTAGTCATTCTGCCTACCTTTGCCTCTGGGCCCAGCCACTACTGGTAGGTGGCCCTTCAGAATGTTGTTCATGTGAGAATAATGGGACACACCCCAAAAATCCCCACCAATAATGCAGATGCTTTTCTGCATTAATAACTCTGAGCATGAAACACACTGCTCAAAATATGCTAGACTGAACCCAGGTATATAAAAAGATATACATTATAAGCATTTTTCAGCAGACCTTTCCACAGAGAGTACTCCTGTTAATGGATACACACACACACACACACACACACACACACACACAGCTAACAATTTGAAACGGTATAAAAATAACAAATGAAAATATTCAATTTCTCTTGCATTGCTGAGGACCCACACATGGTGTATGAGAAATCCATTATTGGATCCCCTGATATCTTTGAAAACAAACAAACATGAGCACAGCCAGGCCAGAAAGTAGTCACTGCTGCTGCCGAGAAGCCTAGGGTGCCTTCCAGATCTATTAGCATCAACAATGGAATTGGGCAAGTCCACCCCTAGCTCTTCCAGTTAGGGATGAACCAATCTGTCAATTTCAGTTCGTCTCCATTTCCCCATCTGAAGTTCAGTTCACAACATTTACTCATAATTTTGCAATTTTTAATTAAAAATAAAAAGCCTCGTGAAAACTATTCAGCATTTTGGTGTGCATTTCACATAATGTACATATTTTGTATGTAATATTTCCTATTATATACACATTTGCAAGCTATTTCCCCTCATGTAATGCATTTTGGTATGGTAGTTTCACCAATATATGCTTGTTTCACCCTGATATATGCATTTCTTTTGTAAATATTGCTTAGTTGGGGAACTACACCATAAAATTCAGTTAAGTGTGAATTTCAAAGGAGGGCTGTGTATGGCTTCTCAAATTGTTTTGAAAATTGTGGATTTGATAGATTCACTTTTAAAGGTGAATTGAATCAAATTTCTCCCCCATCCCAGTCTCTGCAGAGACTGAAGGTTGATATTTGGAAAATAGATTCCAGTCCAGCGGGCAGAAAGGAACCAATTTTAAACATCACTTCTAATCAATGCATTAGGAAACTTGGCCCAGTATAAAATATGAGACCTTCCACAGGATCATTTCTTTATATGTGTGATGCTCTGCAATCTTTTGAATTGCCTGAAACTTTCCATCAGAACTTGCCTTTTGCCATGAAGAATTATATGAACTGATGCCACTAAAGTCCATAGTCAAGAATACAAATTTCTCCTCCCCATAGTTTTCTAATATCACAAACCACTTGCATTCCTCACAGATGGCCTTCAGCCACACTGTCAAGATCTTTCTTATTAGAAAGGCATGTGTTTTTCATTCTTCCTGGCATGTTCTCTTTGAAGCTATTTTGAAGGCAATGGGCTTAATAATACCATCATACGTGTGTGTCTGATTCCAGGTCTAGTGATATTTCTAGTTTTTGGCTGCATATTTTCCTCAATTTCATTGGGTGCTCTTATTTGTAGAAAAAAAATCCCTGTTGGATCAGGCCAACTGCACTGTGTTGCAATTTGGGATCTCGCTACTACTGGAGTGATGTCTTCTGTTCATCTTCTGTTGGAACAGGAACAGGAATCTGTGGCATTGTTAGGCATCTGCTCACACATCTTTAAGGTGCTCCCTCCAATCCCTGGAACCTCCTGGACCAGCTCCCCTTTCATGCGCTCTCTGAGTGAGCAAGCAGGGAGGACGCAGAAAGAGCCCTACGGTTGGATGAGATCAAAGGCCCATCTGCTCCACTATCCCATTCTCACAGTGGCCAAGCTAATGTCTATGGGAAGCCTGCAAGCGGGAACTGGATGCAACAATGCTTTTCACAACTGAATACCAGTTGCTGGAAACCACAGGAGTTGAGATGGTTTTTGTGCTCAAATCCTGCTTGCTGGTTTCCCACAGACATATGGTTGGCAACTGTAAGAGCAGGGCTATGAATTAGATAGGCCATTGGCCTGATCCAGCACGCTTTTCTTATGTTCTTATTGCATTTGCACCCACTGTTACTCCAGGCTTTTCTTATTGTACTTGCATTCATTCCACCATTTTTGAATGGGACCCTCTTCCTTCTTAGAGTTCTGTCAAGCACACAAGTACCCTCTTGCCAGCAGGGATGGATATCACTAATGGAATTAGATTATTATGTCCTTCTCCCTTCCATTACTCTCTGCCAATTACTGTCTGCTTCCATCTGCTCTGTGGTGTCAAGATTGATCATCTCCTCGCCATGCAAAGGGTTCATCTCCAACTTTCCCTTGGCTTGCACCAGCTGGTTTTCTAAATGAATACAAATAATCACTAATAATCACTAGAAATTAAGTTGCAGCAAGCAAAACAGATATCCCAAGCAAAGTTCATGTGCCTCATTGTTCATTAAACCGCAATTTGTTTGGTTGACTGATCTGGCGCAGCATCTCAGGTTAAATTTCCAGCTAACTCATTTAGTTCTTTAATGGGCACACTGTAAGTTCATTCTATGCTGTTTTGTTTGTGAATACAATGTTATTCTCCCATGTTTTTAATTGACGGTTTCCCTGCCTTGGTTGTCCTACTATTTTTTCTTGCTGCTTTTATCATTATTTTAAATATATATATTGTTAATGTGGCATTGTGCTGGTGTGACGTGATTAAACGTTCTTATTAGAGACCTTGAAAGTCATGTTGAAACAGTGGCTAGATTTTTTAAAGAAAAAAGATATGTGAATAATATGAGTTAAATGCTTCTATCAATGATAATCCAACTATGATAGAGACCTTTATAGGAAGGATTGGCTTGTTCAGACAGACGTTGGTACTGCAACACTGAAAAACCCTCTTTGAGGCATATGATGCAGCTATGTCCTGTGGTGCCTTCTTTCTGGTAAAAAATAGTTGCTCATATTAACTTTGTTTTGGGGGAAAAACATTGATATTTGTGATACTAATGTACTCTTAAATTATATTCCTGTAGTTTGGGGACTAACAGATGGACAACAACAGCTGATCTTGCTGATCTTGCAAGCACTTATGGTGGCTAAGAGACTTGTACTGCAAGACTGGAAGGATAAACACCCTTCATTCATTGCCTGAAGATATCTCTGCCCTTTCTCAATTTGAACACATTACTTATTATTGTCAATCTCAGATACCTGTTTGAACATATGAACTGACTATATTAACCTATATGTTTATATTGTTGGTTTACTGGTTTTTTGGGGGGTGTTTCTTAAGGTATAATAAAAAGGGAAATTCCTGGATGCCTAGATCGATGTCTGGAGCAAGTTCTCTCTTTGAGAGAACCCAAGCAGAGATTTAAAATCACAAAATATGCCGCAAAGTAAAGCATGGAATGATAGGCTATTAGATGTTTAAAACATCCCTTTCTAAGTTTCTTCCAAAGTTCCCCTCTCCTCTTAGCATAGAAAGAGACCACATTTGGTAAGTTAGTAAAGGTTTACTTACAAACTCTTCAAAGGTCAGATTCATGTGTTTTTGCATACAGCAGTTAGAAAACAAAGGCAATAAAACTTAAGTTCTAAAGGTTTCTAAGCCTCACTATCTGAGCTTAGAACTACCAGCTCAGAACTCCTTACGGGTAGGAGTCACTTGGTGGAATGGGAGGAACAAAGGTGAGGGGGAGTGTCCTAGCTAAGCCTGGCAAGACAGCTTATTTTATTGTCTTAACTCCTTCATGCGGGACGCGGGTGGCGCTGTGGGTAAAAGCCTCAGCGCCTAGGGCTTGCCGATCGAAAGGTCGGCGGTTCGAATCCCCGCGGCGGGGTGCGCTCCCGTTGCTCGGTCCCAGCGCCTGCCAACCTAGCAGTTCGAAAGCACCCCCGGGTGCAAGTAGATAAATAGGGGCCGCTTACTGGCGGGAAGGTAAACGGCGTTTCCGTGTGCTGTGCTGGCTCGCCAGATGCAGCTTTGTCACACTGGCCACGTGACCCGGAAGTGTTTGCGGACAGCACTGGCCCTCGGCCTCTTGAGTGAGATGGGCGCACAACCCTAGAGTCTGTCAAGACTGGCCCGTACGGGCAGGGGTACCTTTACCTTTACCTTTATGTTGGTTATATGAGGTTGATTATCCCACCTAAATTAGGATTGATGGAACACCCATATTGTTAATGGCAGCTGGAAATTTTTATTATTATTTCTTTTTCCTTTGTTTTGTGATAGGTGCAAATAATTGTTTTAAAAAGTAGTTTGGAAAGTAATTCAAAAACTGAGTGGCACCAAATACTGAAAAAGCATGTCGTTGAAAACCAGACCAGCACATTTTAAGTTGTGGATCTGTGATTCGTTAGGGGAATTAGTTATATATATATAAAGGGATTGTCCCCCTTTTCTTTTGCCCAAGTCAATGAGTTTATGGCACGAATTGTCTCCCATACTAATGTTGACACGTACGAGGAAAGGTGGTCTAGTTCTGTACTAGGACAGCATCTGTGTTGCTCCTTTTCAGACCTCCGTGAAATGTAATTGCCTGTCAGTGCTCAAGGGTAGCCAGGCCCCATTTTGTAAAACCACCCCGCTGCTACTGCTGACACAACATTAGCAACACAAGGAGGTCTTGTGCAGCCAGCCTGCCAGTGGCATTTCAAACACTATGTCGACTAGACTTGCTCTGAGCAAGGTTAGAGCCTTGAAGTAATTGACAAAAGACTTGTGTTTGGCAACATCTTTCCCCCCTTCCACTCTGCCATTCCCCTCCAGATATGACATATTTCATCCTCAGTGGATTTCTGACTTGCGTCTGTGGTTTGGTTTGCCCAGATTTTCTCCAATTTGCTGCTTCCCAATTAATCAATTTCAGCTTGGCGTTGGAAATCTGGGTAAGGCTGCTGGGCCCTTCTGTCATAAACCGCACAAGTGTTTATTTTCTGTAGCCCATAAAAGAAGGAAGGGGGAGGATGGTGACAAGCCATTAACAAAATCTTCAGTGTTTCATTTTATGACTGTCAGCTGTTCTCAAGCAATCAGTCATATAAAACCAGCGCTAAAGTGTAACTGCTAGAAAGGTCCACAGCTCCACCAAACAGAGTAGATTTTTTTCCTCATAAAGGAAAGAAAGAGTGTGAATAACCACATGTTAATTCAAAGAGACATATAGCATTGCAGCTCTTACCAATATAATCTCATGTGAGATGACTGAGCTGCCTGGTAAAAGGAGCTAGGAAGGCATCAGCTGTTTTCTATGGAAATATGTGATAATACAAATGAAATTTAAAAAATTCTCCATATGTTTTCAGAGAGAATGCTGACGGCATTTATTTGTTCTGTATTTCAGAGCAAACTGACCTGATGAGTACCTTGTGGTGGGTCAACTGCTCCATACCCTCAATACACCATTTCATGTACCAGTTTTCAAGAGTAAGGCCCACCACACCCTTCCAATAGGTCTAGCAACTACTATAATAAAACCTACCAGATCTTTTGATCAAAGAACTGCATTAAGGGCTTTGAATATAGAGAGCAAGCACAATTTCATATCTGTCAGTATTTGAGCATAAATGATCCATCCCATCTTCTGAATCACTGCTTCCTAAAAAGTTTCTACCAGAGGGCAGGACCACCGTATATGCAGGTAGTGTTAGGATTCTTGCTCCTTGTTTTCAGTCATGAGATTGTTGTCTATCACATGATGGTGTATGTTTCCATTCCACAGTGTGGGAAGTGATGGAGGCAGGATGTTTGTGTTACTATGTTCCGTGAAGTGGGACTATTGTCCTTTGTTCTTTCTCTCTTTGCTGTCTGATGAGAAAGAGGAAGGAGGTAAGTCAGAATGCTCCGAGTGTATTATATGTAAATAAAGTAGATTAGCCAAGATGCTGAGGTACTGAGTTCTGTTATGCAAACTGTGAACACTCTGCTGATCCTTAAGTGTGCTGATGCTTCTTGGTATCTGTTATGTACTGAAGTTGTCACCCTGGGCCAGCAGGGGGATACTGTAAATAGTTATGCAAATAAGGGATCGAAAGTGACGTTCAGTGATTGGATAGTTTTAGAAAGTCGTTACAATTATGTGTACTGGAGCTCTAAATAAGCAGGCAGACTGATCCCTTCAGCTCAGTTCTGTTCTGGCCTCTGAATAAACAAGAGCTGTTTGAAGGATCGCTGTGTCGTCTGATATGTTCACCCACAACTTAACAGTATCAGTAGCTGAGATGTTTGGGCTGGAGAAAACTTTTGAAGCTCCCGAACAATCGACCAGGAGGGAGAGAACATGCCAGTCAGGCATGTGTCTCTGCCAGGGTCCTACACGACAGTAGGACGATCCTAACAGGTAGGTCCCTCTTTGAATACTGCTCTAACCCCCTTATAAGGCAAGTATTACCATCACTGACACCCACACCCCTGGATTTCCAGTGAGCTATGCAGATGCGACAATTATGGATGTTTCCACACATCCATGGCATAAAATCTTAAGCACACACTTTCAGAAGACAGCTCTTTTAACAGGCAGCTCTATAGCAAAAAGAGTGGGGCTTCCAAGCAAGAAAAGTGGGGAGGTGCTCCTGCTGTTGATTTTACTGGTAAAGCTCTCACTCGACAAAAAACTGAAATAAATGTCCTCTTGCAGGTGGAACTGCAAAATTAGAAGGCATATTTCAAAGTGGTTGTATTCCGACGCGGGGAATTTTGTGTTAGATTTTCTGGGATAAGGGGACTGCAAACAGATTTTTCTGGAACCAAGTAACATGGAAATGAGTGCTAAACGTGCACTGTATTCTAGGGCTGCCATATTTCAAAACACTTTTGGTTGAGCTTTTCTAAGGAAATTTGCCAAAATCTTCACTCCCGACATGGGTTGCCATAGATCCAGATTTTCCTGGGTATTTAGCAAGTTCTACCTGGACACTGTATACAGCTATATTCGACTGCCTATGTCCAGGATATTCCAGATGTATGTCAACCCTACTTCCATGAGTTTCTGAGAAGTGGTTTTTACATCATGTGAAAGCTCAAATACCATGTGTGTTTGAAATGGAAGAAATAGCTATATGAAAGCAGCCAGCATTCTACAATACTTCTCAACACCAAAAGCTGCTCCCCCTATCTTACATCGTCTACCCAGATGAAGTATTTGACAGCTGAGGACCCACTGACAGTCCCTCTCTTCACCTGGGAAAAATTGCACATGGTCTGTGAGGACTTTACAGCTGCCAGTCTTTAAAAAAGGAAAAAGGAAATGTGGTTTCTAAGCTGTGGACTGGCTCAAAATGAATTCTGAGATACTGAAAATAAACCTTAATTTGTTCTATATGCACACACTGGATATATTCATCTGTTCTCATACTCATCTCCTTTCTCATTGGGTTAAACTGGCCCACCTTTTAAAACTGGTTACAGAATTGAGCATAAACCATAATTACAAACCACCAGAGCAAACAATTCCTTGGAGAAGAAAATGTTAAGGTTACCTTTTAAAGGGCAGAATATGTTGGTTCCAGTTCAGGCGTATACTCAAATCTTATTAAAGAAAAGAAAGCCACAGCAAAGATCCCTTTGCTTCCTCTCTCTCTCCTTCATTTTTTAAAATATTCAGGGCAGACGACAACTGGATTAGTTCCAGGAAATAAAGAAACATGGCTTGTACCAACCAGGAAAATATCAGCAACAGCTCCTTGCACAAATGCTGACAAAAATGATAAGTACGTTTTCTCCTTACAGTCAGAATTTATAACCTGAGGTATCTATTGTAATGGAAAAGTAAATGATCCCTTAATACTCAAATCAATCTTCCGAGAAAGTAACTTGAATAATGAGTTACAATTGTGAATGATGAAATTAAGACAAGAACAGTTAAATAAGGATCTTAAGGAATAGATAGTGTTTAGTCTGATTTGGGGCTTTCAATTAGACTTTAAAATGTATGTATAATGCAAGGGAGTGAGAAAATAAGGAAATGGGCCTCCAGTCCAGATAAAGAGTAGCCTTTTGATCAGGAATAGTATCAGAAACAGCATCAAACTCGCATCATTTGAAGGGGTGGAGGGAAAGAGGGGAAATACTTCAAATAAAATTCTTGATGCAAATGCTTTTCAGAGCTTAAAAAGATAGTGGGTGATTTCCATTTATAAAACTGTATAATCCCTCCAAACGATGCCGATGCAAATCAATTTGCTGCAGTTCTGATTGGAAATTATGTCTAGAAATTTACTCAAGTTGTAGATCGGGGACCTCTGCCCCTTTTCTTGATATAGCAGGATGTTTCCTGGTTACAAATGGATCTAGTGAAAAAATGTATGGTGCTTACTCCCAGGTAACATTTTAAATTTAGGGCTGAGCGGTCTGAGAATTCTGCAGAACTGTGTTAGGATTTATGGTGATGCTGCTCAAATAGTGGTGAGCAAGGGGTACTGCTATCCATCTCCCCATTTGCCCCCCTTCAATAAACCCCAAGCAATCAATCCAGTACTAACAGTAAGCAACAGTTCTGCGCTTAAAATCATGGAGATCTTGGTGCTAAGAAGAAGGCACATGCAAACCCTCGCCGTGATCAACTCCCACCCTGAAACCTATGTCCCCACTGTGGAAGGATATGTGGATCCAGAATTGACCTCCACAGTCACTTACCAACTCACTGTTAAGACCGTGTTCATGGAAAACAATCTTACTCGGCTACGTGTGATCACCAAAAAAGGAGGAAGAGGTCTTAGCTTCTGCATGGAGTAGCTGCAGCTCTCCAGATGTTCCTGGACTACAGCTCCCATCATCCCTAGTCATTGACCACAGTGACTTGGGCTGATGGAGCTAGTTGGAGTCAAATATCTGAAAGACCACAGGTTCCATTTCCCCACTCTATATGATGCTGAGTGTTGCTAGGACCAGCCAGCTCCACATGCCATAACTCCCCATAGTTTGGTAAAGAGAAATCTACATGTTTCATTCCATATCTACACACACACACACACACACACACACACACACACACACACACACTGTGAACAGTGCTGGTGCAGTCTGGGGAAAAACACTAGTGGCCACAACAATGGTATTTTCTAACATAGCATAATCCCTGTGGAAATATTTTCCAAGGGATGCTTCATTGACTAGTTTATTTAGGACAAGGGTGGGAACTATTTTTCTGCTAAGAGCTGCATTCCCTCAGGGGTAGAGATGGGGAAGAAATTTGATTATATTTGCATTTAAAGGCAAACCAACCTAATTTTCATTTTCCAAAACCCATATGAAGACCTAAACATAATTAACCTTCATAATTCTCAGAATTTTGCAATGCTGTTCTCCAGCCAAGTAGGTTCAAAAAGGACAGGGGTAAAGCATGCATAAAAACGCATATATTGGTGGAAATAGTATATGAAAATATATTATACATGGGGAAATTGTTCTGCAAAAAAGGTGTATATTAGATAAAATGGCACATAATTGCAAGTAATCATGCATATTAGAAGAAATTTGCAGTAAGATGCTAATAAATTTTGGGAATCCCAGACTATTGTGAAAAGGTAGAGAGCTGAATTAAAGATTGGAAAAATCAGAAACTGAGAGACCCCAAAACTGACATTCACTCGTCTGGGCTTCAGATATTGCCAGGACAGAAAAAAACAGGCTCTGCATTAAAACTCAGCTGTGTTTGTATGGAAGAAGATGGTCTTGCAAAAAAAGCTGGTCCCTAGAGCTTTGTAGGTCATATAACCAGCATTTTCAGCTATGTCTGGAAACATAGAAGGGTGTCACTAGTGGGACCTCAGCAAGATCTAAGTTATGTCCCCCCCCCCCCAAAGCAAACAAAATAGAACAAACATTGCATATGAACTGGTTAGAACGCAGTTTGTGTGGGGTCATTGTGAGCAAACAAATGGGGTTTCTCATCTGCTATCACTTGAAAGGCTCCTTTTGGTGCAAAACCAAAACAGAATTTCATATGAAGGGAAAGGCAAACATGGAGGAGGAGAAGGCGGGTTCCACCTTGCTGTAATATGCACCGTATTATGCATTCAGTTTGCGAGCGAGAAAGGGCGAGAAATGAAGCTGCTCTGCAAAATAAATGCTCTGAATTAAAACCGACAGGACGCCAATGCATATAAATCAAGGCCAAGGTAAATGACTGGAGGATTATGACACTGAGCTTCACTAGTTTCTAACAAAGTACAGGCTGTTTGGATTGTTATGAATTATATTCTTTTTATTGTATAGCGTTTTGCAGGGAGGCAAACAAGCACAATTGGAAAGAAAGAAGGGCATGTGACACAGGGCCAAGACTCTGGGGCAAAACTAATGGGAAGGGTTGGAGCTCAGTGGTACAGCACAGGCTGGGCATGCAGACAATTCCAAGTCCAATCCCTGGCATTTCCAGGTGGTGCTTGGAAAGGCCCCTGCCAGGAACCTTGGAAAGCCTCTGCCAGTCACTGCAGAAAACACTGAGTGAAATTAGGGTGGTTGTGTCATGTGTTCTACTTTACAGAGGATAGAGCTCCATTTGACGGAGTCCTCTGTGGGAAGCTTTCCAGTTCAATTGTGTTTGAAAGTTTTGAATAAGTCATGAATAGAGAGAGCAAGGGCACTGAAATTGCCCATTGACAGTCAGCACCCTGGACAGCTGACTGTGAGCTGGTCACCTGGTCAGAGTCTTACCCACTATGGTGAGATGTCTCTAGTTATACTATTTCTAAATTTGCATCTCTGCAAATACATTAGCATACCCAAAACTTTTTTTAAAAAGTGTCTTCATCCGCTTTTTAATTTAATTTAAATTTTTGCAGATGCGTAGGTGGGCCAACGGTCTGATTCAGTATAACACAATATCCTATGCTAGAGCAGGTTCTTTGACAGCATGGAGAAGTCCCCTATTGTTAGGCTTCAGGGAATCCGATCCCTCCTCTGGTGGCAGCCAATAAGCAGATAAAGAAGAGGATTCTTACCAAGTAATTTATTCCATAGTTCACACACACACACACACACACACACACAGAGAGAGAGAGAGAGAGAGAGAGAGAGAGAGAGACAGAGGAAGGAAGGAATGCAGTCTCCCTAAAATAATGGTGTTGCTCCAAATAAAGTCTAACCCACTCCCTCTCTCCTATTCTATGTCACCCTTGTGATGGCTAATCTGAGCTTTCTGCCTCTGAGCCTTCTATTCTACTAACCCTCAATGCTCGCCTGGTCCTGGGAGGCGGGGGTCACGAATGCTCTCCAAAGACACTGAGTCTGTCAGCTGTCTCTCCCCTGGTGTTTCTTCTTCCTGCTGTTCCTCTCCCAATATTTCCCAGCCTCTCTCCTCTGCAGCCTCTGAACTATGACCTTCTAAATCTATACTGTCCTCCTGTTCTCAGGAAGGTTCAGGAGAAGGGGGGGTGGCCCCCACCATTCCTCCTCAGTCAGGTCCCTGGCACCTGTTGGAGCCTGCATGCTTCTGAATTCCACTTGTTGGGAATCACATGTGCGGAGACTGCTGTTGCTCTTGAGTCCTTCTGTCGGGTTCTCCTTAGGCATCTGTTTGGGCACTATGAGAACAGAATGCTGGACTAGATGGACTGTTGGCCTGATCTGGCAAACACTTCTAGCCTTCTTTTGTCAACTTACATTCAAGCAAATATGAGTAGAAGCTCTGCACATACCTTCACTGTCTACTATGGGGAAAGTCTGGGACTGAGTGAGGGTGGGGAGGACTTTGAGACTTGTGTGCATGTCCCTCTCACTCTCTTTGAGTGTGGTTTATGTGTTCTGGCAAATGTTTGAAAAACAGTTCTAGGCAGTGCTAGTTCCCAAAGGACGCTGGATATAAAATTGCAGAGGATATAAGCAGCTCAAATAAAGTTGGCTGCATCATAGTGGTAGCATCTAGTTATAGAAGAAGGGTCAGAACTGCACTATGGGATGCAATTTGTTCAACACCTCTCCTTGGGAAACTTGTAGGGTCTATCATTCTGGATCTGTAATGGAGAGTTCTCAGAACTCTCCAAATAATCAATGTCTTTTAAGGGAAGTCATACAAGAGGATAAATATGATAGGAGCCTGCATTGTATTTCTAGAGCAGGGATGAAAAAACCAGAGGTCTGCATACCAGTGGGTAGGCAGAGCCAGAAGCAAACATGGGGAGAACAGTGAGTGTGAATTTCACCTTTGCACAGTAGGGACACGGGTGGCGCTGTGGATTGAACCACAGAGCCTAGGACTTGCCGATAAGAAGGTCGGCGGTTCGAATCCCCGCGACAGAGTGAGCTCCCGTTGCTCGGTCCCTGCTCCTGCCAACCTAGCAGTTCGAAAGCACATCAAAGTGCAAGTAGATAAATAGGTACCACTCCAGCGGGAAGGTAAAGGGCGTTTCCGTGCACTGCTCTGGTTTGCCAGAAGCAGCTTAGATGACCCGGAAGCTGTACGCCGGCTCCCTCAGCCAATAAAGCGAGATGAGCGCTGCAACTCCAGAGTCGGCCACGACTGGACAGGGGTCCCTTTACCTTTACAGTAGGCTAGTTTCTATTCATGGACCCGTCTCTGTTCTCCATCCAGGTGGGCAAGAGGCATTATCATATTTGAGCCAGGCAAAAACACTCAAGAGGCATTTAAAGCTGGGCTAGTTACAGGTTTCATCATGAGAAGCAATGGAAGAAGGAGCTGTAGAAGCAGAAGAAATCAATGAATGTAATTGCCCAGTCTCACTTCTGAGTCATGTTCTTCTGTCTCGCAAACAAGCTGGGGTTAATCACATTAATCAACTGAAATCTTCCACCTTCCATATAGGTCAGCCCCATTCATGACCAGAAAACCAGGAGAACGAGCAACTTTCAAGTTGCCCATCTCAACTGGGTCACCATGGGTTGACAAAGCACTACATATTTTCTTAGAATTCTACCCATGTGGGTTTTTGTTGTTTCTTTGCTTTTTGCTGATCATGAAGTATTATTGAGACCTAGGTGACCAAAATGGGCTTCCAAGGACAGTTATAAATTCCTCATTGAAAGCAGTGCCAACATAGTGAAAACCCTTATTTCTCCATGGCCTCGATTCTCCTTCCATTGCCTCCTTGTGAAACCCCATGGACAGAGAGATTATCCCTTCATCATGAATCCCTTCAAATGAAACACAGAGTGCTTGCATTGTATGCACTGATGCTGATAAAGTGGGAACCTTAGTTTCCAGGGGGACGCGGGTGGCGCTGTGGGTAAAACCTCAGTGCCTAGGACTTGCCGATCGTATGGTTGGCGGTTCGAATCCCCGCGGCGGGGTGAGCTCCCGTCTTTCGGTCCCAGCTCCTGCCCACCTAGCAGTTCGAAAGCACCCTTAGGTGCAAGTAGATAAATAGGTACCGCTGTATAGCGGGAAGGTAAACGGCGTTTCCGTGTGCTGCGCTGGTGCTGGCTCGCCAGAGCAGCTTCGTCACACTGGCCACGTGACCCGGAAGTGTCTTCGGACAGCGCTGGCCCCCGGCCTCTTAAGCGAGATGGGCGCGCAACCCCAGAGTCGGACACGACTGGCCCGTACGGGCAGGGGTACCTTTACCTTTTACTTTAGTTTCCAGAGCTGGAAGGCTTAGATTATTTCCACAAACACTTCCCCCCACCCCCGTCCCAAGCATTATATTTAAACTAAAAGAGCACAGGAGCTGGTGCACTGGCCATTTCCCCAGGCTGTGCCATTTTTATTCAAACAGGACAACAGCCAATTTCTTACAAATTTCCACCGACTGCTGTAAATAGAAAGTCTAACCTTTTCCTTTAAAAAGGAAAAAAAAAACCCTCTGACATTTAAACTAGCCTTCTGCTTTTAACATTGCTTTTGCTGTTTTTAACGTGATTGCTTCAGCTGTAGGATTCTCTCTCCTCCTGCCTTCAAGATTTCAGCCCCATGGATGATTATTTGGGGTTGGGGGAGGGGGAGAAATAATTTCATTGTGTAGGCAATAAAGGCTTTTGATTGAAGTCTGTATACGATTGTCCTGTCACTCCTGTCTCATTTGTTTTCTCCTGAGGAAAAGTCAGCAGCAATTACGTAGCATCCTTGCGATTCAAATCCTAAGTTATATATTACATTTGAGAGCTGTAACAGCCTAGAGCACTGATGGGGAAGCTTTTTGAGTCTGAGGGTCAAATTCTTTTATGGGGAACCATTTCAGGGGCCACATGTCAGTCGAGGGTGGGATCAAAAGTGAATGGAGCAATGAATGTGACTCCTACCTTTCTACAGTATAAATTAGAATCTTATACACACACATCTAGGTAGGCAAGCAGCTAGGATGCTGCTTCCCCCAAAGAATCCTGGGAATTGTAGTCAGTTAGGGAACTGAGAGCTATATCTCTCACAGAACTACAGTTCCCAGAATTCCATGGGAAGAAGGATTGAATGTTAAACCACTCCTGGAACAAGATGCTTTGGGTGAAGCCATGACTATTTAAAGTGGCAGAAGACTGTACATTTTTAGTGTGGATGGGGCCACACAGTCTACGAAGCTTAGTGAAAAGAAAAAAGTTCCTTGGTAGTTGTGCAGGGGAGGGTGAATTTTATTTAAATGGCAACTGGGGAGGATAGGGAAAAACCTCACCTCCTTGTGTGCTAGGGTCCAAGTCAGAACTGGGACCCGCATGGCTATAATTAATTCTGTATCCAGGGCAGCTGTCTACCAACTCCACCTGGTACGCAGGCTGAGACCCTACCTGCCTGCGGACTGTCTCGCCAGATTGGTGCATGCTCTAGTTATCTCCCGCTTGGACTACTGCAATGCGCTCTATGTGGAGCTACCTTTGAAGGTGACCCGGAAACTACAACTAATCCAAAATGCGGCAGCTAGACTGGTGACTGGGGGCGGCTGCCGAGACGACATAACACCGGTCTTGAAATATCTACATTGGCTCCCAGTACGTTTCTGAGCACAATTCAAAGTGTTGGTGTTGACCTTTAAAGCCCTAAATGGCCTTGGCCCAGTATACCTGAAGGCGCGTCTCCACCCCCTCGTTCTGCCAGATGCTGAGGTCCAGCGCTGAGGGCCTTCTGGCAGTTCCCTCATTGCGAGAAGCAAAGCTAGAGGGAACTAGGCAGAGGGCCTTCTTGGTAGTGGCGCCCGCCCTGTGGAACGCCCTCCCATCAGATGTCAAAGCAATAAACAACTACCTGACATTCAGAAGACATCTGAAGGCAGCCCTGTTCAGGGAAGTTTTTAATGTGTGACATTTTAGTGTATTTTTGGTCTCTGTGGAAGCTGCCCAGTGTGGCTGGGGAAACCCAGCCAGATGGGCGGGGTACAAATAAATTATTATTATTATTATAAAAAGCAAGAGATGTTACTGCACATTGCACACTGAGCTTCAACATGTCATTTGACCTTTTGAAAGGCTCATTCGGGGGGGGGGGGGTTAGAAGCTGCTCCTCTTCATCCAACTAGCCAGTCCTGGGTGGATAGTGACTATTCACCTACTTTTCATATCTGTATGTCCTGCAACTACCAGCTTTCTTAGATTTTACTCCAAACAGCTGAGCCCTAAAACAATTCCACTCTGCAGTTTGCCCCTCCAAAAGGGAGGGGGGACCCAGTTTTAAATGGTAACTAGCACAAGCATAATAATCAAGGAACTAGTGTATGGGAGGAGAGACTGACAAATGTAATGGACTAATTACAATGTGTCCCTTTTCTGGGTAATAAGCGAGAGAGTGAGTAACACACAGGGAGAGGTCAGGAGGCAGAGAACAAATGGATCCCACAACGTCGGCAGATTGAACAATTATTTGCCTATAGCACAGTTACAGGAATAGGTCTCTATTAAGTCCTCCTGCAGTTCATGGGGAATTATGACAATTATCTGTGGACACCTCACATCAGATCCTGGTGATTTGTGCTTCAGCAGATGTCCATTTTCTCTTCTTTGGGTTTAAGCGTTCCTTAAACTACAAAAGCCAATGCAGGGGCAGGCAAGGTGTGTGTGCGTGTGAAGTAAATGAATCAGACTCACTGACTACACTTTTCTTAACTGATCTCTGAAGGTCAAGGTTAGTCTATGAATGGACCCGACTAATGAGAAGAGTAGGTTAACCTATGAGGGGTGACATTTGTCAAACCAATTAAAAAAAGATGACGTGCACGCCAAATGTGAATCCAACCTCAAAGCAATTAGAAAAACGGAAAACTTTGCATTGTTTTTTTCCTCCCCATTATATTCCATCTAGGTCAGGGGCCAGCAAACTTTTTCAGCAGGGGGCCAGTCCACTGTCCCTCAAGCCTTGTGGGGGGCCGGACTATATATATATTTGGGGGGGGGGGGCGGAATGAATGAATTCCTATGCCACGCAAATAACCCAGAGATGCATTTTAAATAAAAAGACACATTCTACTCATGTAAAAACACACTGATTCCCGGACTGTCCGCAGGCTGAATTTAGAAGGCGATTGGGCCGGATCCAGCCCCCAGGCCTTAGTTTGCCTGCCCATGATCTAAGTGATTGTTGAGGTCAGAAGAAAATTCGTCTACATCCCTCTTCAAGGTGTGAATTGCACTGAAAGTTTAGTCCATGGTCACATCTACACCATACATTTAAAGTGCTACAGCCATGGAGAACCCTGGGAATTGTAGTTTGTTAAGGAGCTAACTTTACAGAGCTGCAGTACCCTATGAAACTACAGTTCCCAGGATTCTCCATGACTGTTAAAGTGGTATAATAGTGCTTTAAATGAATTGCTCCAGATGGGACCAAATATAACAAGGATGGTCCATTTTCATGGCTCCATATACTAGATTTTGATGAGGGATGTCATGAACAGTTGGGAACTTCCTCTTCATGATTTCATATTTGCATGGGAAAGTGTCCCTAGCAAGATCAAGTTTGTAGTTAATTTTCACACACACACACACACACTGATACACAGTGAGAAAAGGCTTGTAACTAGGTCCCAGGATATTAAATCAAAAGACCCAAAGCTATTTGCAGCCATAGCTAGTTAGATCTATGACTTGAAGAGAAACAACAGAATGACACAGGACCACAGACAGAAACCAATTTGATCAGAACAATTCACAAGCGTTTGCCAGTCTCTACTCTGAATGAAACATTTAATGAGTGCTACTTAGACCAATACAGTGGTACCTCGGGTTACAGGCGCTTCAGGTTACAGACTCCGCTAACCCAGAAATAGTACCTCAGGTTAAGAACTTTGCTTCAGGATGAGAACAGAAATCACACAGCGGCAGCAGCGGGAGGCCCCATTAGCTAATGTGGTACCTCTGGTTTAGAACAGTTTCAGGTTAAGAACGGACCTCCAGAATGAATTAAGTTCTTAACCCGAGGTACCACTGTATATAATAACTAATTGTTGGCAAATATCTCAAAGCCATGAAAATTGATACAGAACATATAGCACCTTTGGGTTTACATCTCATACCTACTGTAGCTGTTGTGCATCATTCACAACAGGGAAGCGGGCCATACCGCATGTGTCCTGCACAAGGTCCCAGGTAGTTAATAGCTCAAGGAGACCTCAGGATGCTATCACTTGGACTAATCCCAAGGCAGCAGCTACACTTTAGGAGTTTAGAGGAACCCAGAAGATCCTCAATTGTTAGCCGGCAGAGCAGATCAATAGTCCTAGTCAAAATTCTGATACAAACAAGAGATTTTGCTTATACAGAGTAGCCAAGTTTACTTCTGGGTGCTTGCCATACAAATCAACATGGATCATAGTGGAATTTCCCATCCCCCTTTTACTTACTTTAAAATCCGTTGAACTCAACCCTATGGCAGACTTCTTTTTTTCTGCTGGGTTTGGTGGTGATTTGCATGTATTTTTGTTGTTGTTTTTGAAGGGTCTTGCAGGTTTTTAAAATAATTATATTGTGAACCTACAGGGAAATTGAAAGGCAGGTTATAAATATCAAAGCATCAAAATAAGTATCTAGGGTGTACTAGGCAACCCTGGAGTGTGTGTACCTGGGCTCTGGTCGTCTTGTTTTACTGCAGGGATGGGGAATCTGTGGCCCTCAGAATGTTGCCGGACTTGTTGTTGTTGTCGTTTAGTCGTTTAGTCATGTCCAACTCTTCGTGACCCCATGGTCCAGAGCACGCCAGGCACTCCTGTCTTCCACTGCCTCCCACAGTTTGGTCAGACTCATACTGGTAGCTTCGAGAACACCATCCAACCATCTTGTCCTCTGTCGTCCCCTTCTCCTTGTGCCCTCCATCTTTCCCAACTTCAGGGTCTTTTCCAGGGAGTCTTCTCTTCTCATGAGGTGGCCAAAGTATTGGAGCCTCAGCTTCAGGATCTGTCCTTCCAGTGAGCACTCAGGGCTGATTTCCTTCAGAATGGTTACGTTTGATCTTCTTGCAGCCCATGGGACTCTCAAGAGTCTCCTCCAGCACCATAATTCAAAAGTTGCCTTTGTTCATGGAGTTTTCTTGGCAGGGATACTGGAGTGGCTTGCCAGTTCCTGCTCCAGGTGGATCATGTTTGGTCAAAACTCTCCACTATGACCTGTCCATCTTGGGTGCCCTGCTTGGCATAGTTCATAGCTTCTCTGAGTTATTCAAGCCCCTTTGCCACGGCAAGGCAGTGATCTACGAAGGGGGTTGCCGGACTACAACTCCCATAATGCCTGGCCATGGCCATGCTGCCTGAGGCTATAGGGATCTGGAATCCAACAACATATGGAGAGTACAAGTCCCCAACCCTATTTACATACTGTGAGAATTCTGCATTGCTACTCAGTCAAAGAATCAGTTTGGAGAATTCTGTCTTTCTGTTTTTTGGGTGAATAGAAAAACTTCAAAATGCACAGGCTGGCTGCATTGAAGGTTCTGCAACTAAAGAAGGGCTATTCAGAGAGTAGACCAACTGAAACCATCAGTGAACCTAAGTAAGTCAGGGACATTAACTTCAATGAGTCTACTCTGAGTAGGATTAGCATTGGATCCCAGGAGCCAGCTCAGAAGGAGCAAATCTCGAGCAAATCTCCCCAAGATAAAAAGAATGATTTAGTCAGGGCAGATCTACACCATACATTTAAGGCATATTCAATGCACACTTAAAGCACATGGCTTCACCCCAAATAATTCTGGGAACTGTAGTTTCCCCTTTGCAGAGCTACAATTCCCAGCACCATTAACGCACTATAAGCCATGTGTGTTGAATGTGCTTTCAATATATGGTATAGATCTGCTCTGAGATACCATTAGTGTGAAGATGGGCAAAGTCTGCATATATGTCAACTACCCAATGGCTTCAATTTTTCTTTATTGGCTTCATCTTTTGTTCATTTATTTTATAAACGTTTGCATTTTGGTGGAAGCAATAACAAAATTTGCACACACAAAACCCCACAATAAATCTCAAAGACCTTCCTGGAAGATAGCAGGATGTCTCCATGTTGGGTGAAGGCTGGCAAAAAAAAAGATGTTCCAGATTCATCTGAGCTGTCCTTTTCCATCTCCAGTTTGTAGATGAAGTATCTGCAGGTACATAAGAAAAGGCAGGTGTGTCAGTGTGGGGAGAGGAGAGGGAGAGAAATTTTAGTTCAGGAATGGTATATATTTTTATTTCAGTATAGGATTCTCTCCCTTCCTCTCTGCTTCGTGGTAACTAGATCAAAACAGTATGAACTCTTCTGAGCTCCAGGCACCCCACAGGGCTGTGAAGCTGTCAGTCTCATCAGCACGTTCCTTTCCATTGACAGCGCTTGACTCCATCTAAAACAGCCTCCTTTGCCGAGTATTCAGTCTATCCACAGACACCCTTGATTTGCCTTGAACTGTGGATTTGCCAGGCATTTAGTGTGAGTTATAATTGCAAAACAGGGAGGCAGATCTGAAGGCAATGTTTTTGCTACTGCTAGTGGCTTCTAGCCAATAACTTCATTCCTTGAGCTCCTTAGTGACAGGAGTACTTGGGTCCATCCACAACTGGGCTGAGTCTACCAAGGATGTTGCAAGTATTCCTTTAAAGAGACGGTGGGCATTCAAACAGCTGGAGTGGATGTGATCAGAACCAGTAATCGCCTAAACCCATTCTCACCCAAGCAAGGGATGAGCAAATTTGTCGATTTTGATATCTCTTCATTTCCATTTTCTTTTCCAGCTTTAGTTCTCCTGATTCCCACATCAGTATGCATATAATCATCATGGATATTTAGAAGGATTTTAGTGTGGATTTCTTCAAATATACACATGTTTGTATGCCATTTTGCCTAGTATACACACTTTTGTAATGTGCTTTGCATAAATCTATTCTTGTATGTTATCTTCACCAACACATGCATTTTTACAGACACTTTATCCCAGTATATACAAATGGATACACATTCGTTGGCTGGAGAACTGCATGGCAACATTTGGAGATGTGTGCATTTTAAAGGCTGGCTGTGCTTCATTTCTCATATAGTTTTGGAAAATGCAAATTGTTGTATTTTTCTGTGTATAACACGCCCCCATGTATAAGACGCCCCCTATTTGGGGGAACTCCTAATTAAGAAAATGGGGGAAGTATTGCCCAAAGTTGTTGAGCTTTTTTGGTGGGGGGGATTGCCCAGAGTTGTTGTTGACTGATGCTGTCACCCAAATGACCAGTGCTGGCATTCGGACACGTTGATGCAGCTGCCTATCATCAGCCCCAGCGCCACCAGCTGCCACCTAGCAGCCACAAAATTACCACATATACAGCAAATCAACACCAGCCCTTGCCCCAGCCAGCAATCACCCACCCAACTGCAGCTGGCAATCTCCTGCTTCCCGCAGCAAACAATCCCCATCACCCCTATGCACTATCCGTTTATAAGACGAGCCCCGTAAAAAAAATTGTCTTATACACAGAAAAGTGCAGTATGTAGGTTCACCTTTAAATGCAAACTCAGTGGAATTTCTCCCCCACCCCTGCACCCATAAAATTATTATTATTATTATTATTATTATTATTATTATTATTATTATTATTATCATTTATATACTGGCCTATACCCTCTCCCTTCTCTACATTCCAGCTATCAGGGGACAAAAATCCCTCCACCACCCCAGATGTCAATCCGTGCTCCCTCCAATTCCTCATCCTGTATCACTTTACATTCCATACTCCAAGCTATCTCCTCCAAACACAGAGACAGCCTAAAAAAATACTGTCAAATACCACAAGAACATGTGTCTGCAGTTGAGATGACACCCCCACACCCCCACATGCTTCAGCAGGTGCTGGAGACCAGGTTCTGCATGGTTCACTTCTAATCTATGCAGAAAGCAGACAAAAGATTGTTGCTGCATTTTTCTGGATTTATTTGCTCAGCTGAGACACTTATGGGTTGCAAATGCCTTGTGTTTGTGACACATTGTGTGGGATGGATTCTCTTAGCTGATTGTTCGTGTGTGTGTGTGTGTATCATTCTGCATTCTGCACACAGACATACCCACATCTAAATGCATCTTTCTAAGAGTGTCTCATTCTCTACCTCTTGATTATTTTGACTTAAAAAAAGCAAAGTAATCTTTCCATCTAATATTTTATTATAAAGTTTAATACCAATCACTCCTCTCTCCTTGCTAACCACAAGTTTGCTATGAAAACATCTATCTATCAACTATCAGTCTAGGTATAAGTATTAGCTGATGATAAAACTGTACCATTGAACAGATGAAAATTATTCAGACATTTGGAGATGTAAGTGGCAGGGAGGGATGTTTCATCTCATAATCATTAATAACATCCACTACCTGACAATGCAATTGTGACATAATTGGTCCACATAAACAGCAACATAAAATTTAGATTTAGCTGGAAAGCAGTATAAATCTGATTAAGTAGGTAGTTACAGCTTAGATATCAAATGGAGCAGAGTAGGCTTAATCCGATCATAGTCTTGAGAAATTGCATTTCATTCTGAAGGATCCCAAAATTAGGTGCAATACAAGATACAATTTAGAAACAGGGGAGGGTTTTTCTTTACCCAACAATGAAAATATTGGAAATGTTCAAAATTCTATGGTGTGTAGTTTCTAAACTGGAATATGACAGGACTGAAGAATGGATGGAGACTATATCCCCAGTCTAGAAAGATGCTACCCCAACTTCCACAAAAAGCAGACAGACAACCAGATATATGGAAAATGTCTGTTTTATCTGAGGTTGTTTTTATCCTCTGAGCCACTCATTTCTTCACCGCCAAATAAGGTATAGGCTTAGGTATATCATACTTATTGGGAAATGAGTCAAGGCTTATGGCAGGATTGAGGAACCTTTTTGACTCTGTGGGTCAGATCTTAAACAGGATGTACCTTGTCGGGCAAGGGACGCGGGTGGCGCTGTGGGTAAAAGCCTCAGTGCCTAGGGCTTGCCGACCGAAAGGTCAGCGGTTCGAATCCCCGCGGCGGGGTGCGCTCCTGTTGTTTGGTCCCAGCGCCTGCCAACCTAGCAGTTCGAAAGCACCCCCGGGTGCAAGTAGATAAATAGGGACCGCTTACTAGCGGGAAGGTAAACGGCGTTTCCGTGTGCGGCTCTGGCTCGCCAGAGCAGCGATGTCACGCTGGCCACGTGACCCGGAAGTGTCTCCGGACAGCGCTGGCCCCCGGCCTCTTGAGTGAGATGGGCGCACAACCCTAGAGTCTGTCAAGACTGGCCCGTACGGGCAGGGGTACCTTTACCTTTTTACCTTGTCGGGCCACCCACTTGCCAATCACCTGCAGTCAGGATGCCAAAGCAGCTTGCAATATGCTGCTGAAATGAAGCTCCCTCTGCTTTTATTTATCTGGGGATTCCGGTGCAACCCCCTTCCTGAATCCATAAGAGGGTTGCATGGAATCCTGCTAAAGTGAGCAGGGCTTAGTCTCTGCTCATCAGGTTAAATCAGAGGCAGTTAAATCCTGCTCAGTTTGGCTAAGCATGGCTGTTGCCAGCTGAGAACAGGGGCATGCAGCTGTGCAGGATTTCACCCCATCCTTCTGCCCAACAGATGACATCATGAGTGATGTCAGTTGATGGGCATCTGAGCATGGTTTGGGGGAAATGGCCTTGTAAGCCAATGTTGGGCCCTCTGGCAGGCCAAGATGGAAATTTTCAAGTCAAACAGGTGACAAGGAAGGTGGATGCTAATAAAGAAAAATAAGGAAACAATTCCTAGTTTTTAAGAATGGGTTATGCAGTACAATATTGTATTTCCTTGTATTGCATTGTATTTTGTATTTGTATGAGGTTATGCAAATATAGAGCTTTTAAAATATATATATATTTCAGTTCTGGGTCCTGTGGCTGCTACAGGGAGACATGTTCTGTGATATGTTGATGCGCTGGCATCAAAGGTTACATTGTTGGGCAACTACTGAGACTCACACCTCCTTATGGGCACCTTGCCAATCCCTGGAACATCCTTACCCAGCTGCCATTTCTCTTTCCTGCTGCTGACTGTTAACTTGCCCAGTCTGAGCAAACAGTTAGAGCATAGCAGCATAGGAAGAGCCCATCTGGTCCAGCATCTTGCTCTCACAGTGGCCCAGCAGATGCCTACAGGAAGTCTGCAAGCAAGACCTGAATCCAACATAAAGGTAAAGGTAAAGGTAAACCTGCCCGTACGGGCCAGTCTTGACAGACTCTAGGGGTGTGCGCTCATCTCACTCTAGAGGCCGGGAGCCAGCGCTGTCCACAGACACTTCCGGGTCACGTGGCCAGCGTGACGAAGCTGCTCCGGTGAACTGGCACCAGAGCAGCACACGGAAATGCCGTTTACCTTCCCGCTATACAGCGGGACCTATTTATCTACTTGCACTTAAGGGTGCTTTCGAACTGCTAGGTGGGCAGGAGCTGGGACCGAAAGACGGGAGCTCACCCCGCCACGGGCATTCGAACCGCCGACCATGCGATCAGCAAGTCCTAGGCGCTGAGGTTTTACCCACAGCGCCACCCGCGTCCCGAATCCAACATAGCTCTCTCCAATTGCGATTTCCAGCAACTGGTATTCAGAGGCACCCTGCCTCCCACAAGAGAGGGAAAACATATTGATTGTGGCTAGTACCCAGCAGCGGCCTTATGTACCATGAATTTGTCTGAACCTCTTTTAAAGCTGAGAGTGAGGAGGATCACTCAGGGAGAGGGTTTAATATTTAAAGCATGTGTCATGAAACAAGTTAGCATACAAGGGTCCCCCACTGGTAACTGTCAGGGTGGTGTTTCCTGCTTGGCAGGGGGTTGGACTCGATGGCCCTTGTGGTCTATTCCAACTCTATGATTCTAGGAGCTTGTCCTACACTCGGGTAGGACCCTGGTAGAGACACATGCTTGACTGGCATGTTCTCTCCCTCCTGGTTGATCGTTCGGAAGCTTCAAAAGCTTTCTTCAGCCCGAACATCACAGCGGCCGATGCCAACAGACATTGGCACACTTAGGGATCCGCAGAGTGTTCGCAGTTTGCGTGACAGACCTCAGCAACTCAGCATTTTGGCTAATCTACTTTATTTACATATAAACACACACAGAGCACTGCAACATGGTTCCCTCTCTCTCTAGCATCAGACAGCAAAGAGGAAAAGAACAAAGGACAATAGTCCCACTTCACGAAACATAGTAACACAAACATCCTGCCTCCATCACTTCCCACTCTGTGGAGTGAAAACATATACCGTCATGTGATAGACAACAATCCCATGACTGCAATCATGGAGCAGGAATTCTAACAGTAACTGCCACTGATGTTGTCAGGGGCTCAGGAGCAGAGGCACAGGAGAGGGAGGAAATAGAGACCGAGGGGGAGGAATCGGAAGGAAATGTTAGCGATGACAGCCGTCCGAGGTCTCTGAGTCTCTCCAGCGACTCGGAGGATTCACAGAAAGGGGCTCCCATGGTCAGAGCAAGGGGGGTGCCTAGGGGGACCAGCTTCTCCACCAGAGCGCAGTAGGGGGGAGGAGTCCCAGGCATCGGGATCAGGCGGCGCACCGCCAGCGGGAGGACATGAGTCAGGATTGGCCACACCTCCATCGGAGAGCGAGGAAACGGTCAAAAGGAAGGTCGGAGACTGGGCGCGCGCGCCAAGTTCAAATGTACAAGAGGGCGGCGCAGTGGGCAGCCCGGATAGGGAGCCAGGTCCTAAAGCCCGCCGAAAGGAGGGAGGAGACTCAGGGGGGTCAGCGTCAGCGTCAGAAGAGTCCAGGACGGAAGAGACCCCGGGGGGTAGAAGGACCCAGAGGAGAAAGGAGAGACGGAAGAGGTGGAGTAAGGTTAGAGTCTTAAACTGGTGTACAGGGGGCGGAGACTCAGATGGAGCTTCGCCGGTCTAGCCTCTAAGACGTAGAGCTGGGGCGCTCCGGTTTGGAAATGGAAACTGTACTTCAATAAAGACTTTTGTACATTACTGCCGGCTAGCGTTGGTCCTCTGTGAGCTGGGACCTGGAGCCAGCTCTGACAGATGTGAAACAAGTTGAGTTAGCAAGTAAATAAGTATATAAATAAAATCACTGTATGATGCTGCCCTCCCCCCACACGAGGAATTCTGCTTCATATTACTGTCATAAGATGGAGCATTTATCGGACAGATGCTGATCCTCCTGGCAAAATGATGTAGAGACCAATTTAGGGATGCAATGATCAAATAAGCCTCCTGGCAGTGGCTCTTCCATCAGCCATATACCAGCAAAATATGTGTTGCCAAATGTAAACTGAGACTAAGCAGCATATGGAAACTATTTATTGGGAAGAAAGGGTTTCCAAACAAACCTGGCAGGTGTACTAAGCATTGGCTGGCATTGCACAAAAGAGAATATATCACATTTCCAAGAAATCCTGGTGATTCTGGGTTAATATATAATTGTTTTCTCTATGGCTATAATCCATCAAAAGCATTTCCAGCACAGGCTGCAACAAAGTGAAAGAAAGTTGCAATACAGAACAACTTTCTTAGATATTTCTGGTGGTATATTATTATTATTATTATTATTATTATTATTATTATTATTATACCTGAAGGAGTCCCTCCACCCCCATCGTTCAGCCTGGACACCGAGGTCCTCCTCCAAGGGTCTTTTGGCAGTTCCCTCACTGTGAGAAGTGAAGTTACAGGGAACCAGGTAGAGGGTCTTTTTGGTGGTGGCGCCCTCCCTGTGGAACACCCACCCTTTAGATGTCAAGGAGATAAAGAAATACACAACTTTTAGAAGACGTCTGAAGGCAGCCCTGCATTGGGTAGTTTTTAATGTTTGACATTTTATTATGTTTTTATATGTATTGGAAGCCACCCAGATTGGCTAGGGAAATCAAGCCAGATGGGTAGGGTATTACTATTATTAAGCACAGGGTGGTTTATAGCATGAAAATACAAAATGAAAATACAGAATACATATCATAACAACAACAATCAATAATCCACCCACAAATACATTTAAAAGCTATTGATCAGCCAAAGGCCTGATTATAGAGTTACTACATAACACAGATTTGAGCCAAATATACTCTGCTGCCACCTTGCTCTTGGCAATTTTCTGCTGCAGAAGGGGTGAAGTAAAGTCAACTAGTCAAAGGTGAGAGAGCATGTTGGTGAGAGGGAGCTCTGCGGCTTAGCAGAAAGGACAATATGTGGACTCCCTGGTCCTGAATGGGGTAACTGTGCCTCTGCGCAGCATGGGAGTCATTTTGGACTCGCAGCTATCCATGGAGGCGCAGGTCAGTTCTGTTTCCAGGGCAGCTGTTTACCAGCTACATCTGGTACGCAGGCAGAGACCCTACCTGCCCGCAGACTGCCTCACCAGAGTGGTGCATGCTCTAGTTATCTCCCGCTTGGACTACTGCAATGCACTCTATGTGGGGCTACCTTTGAAGGTGACCCGGAAACTACAACTAATCCAGAATGTGGCAGCTAGACTGGTGACTGGGAGTGGCCGCCGAGACCACATAACACCAGTCTTGAAAGACCTACATTGGCTCCCAGTACGTTTTCGAACACAATTCAAAGTGTTGGTGCTGACCTTTAAAGCCCTAAATGGCCTCAGTCCAGTATACCTGAAGGAGTGTCTCCACCCCTATCGTTCTGCCCGGACACTAAGGTCCAGCACTGAGGGCCTTTGGTGGTTCCCTCACTGTGAGAAGCCAAGTTACAGGGAACCAGGCAGAGGGCCTTTTCGGTAGTGGCACCCACCCGGTGGAACGCCCTCCCACCAGATGTCAAAGAGAAAAACAGCTACTAAACTTTTAGAAGACATCTGAAGGCAGCCCTGTTTAGGGAAGCTTTTAATGTTTGACAGACTATTGTATTTTATTGGAAGCCGCCCAGAGTGGCTGGGGAAACGTAGCCAGATGGGCAGGGTATAAATTTTTTTTATTTTTTTTTTATTTATTTTATTATTATTATTATTATTATTATTATTATTATTATTATTATTATTATTATTATTATTATCTTGCCAGAAGGTAGCATGGATTAAGCAGACTGCATCTGGAATGGGCTCACTTTCCTTGTGAAATCCAAATTCAGCTGAAGTTACACAACTATCTATGCTTGGGACATTGTACCCTTTAAATAAAGTGGCACATTCTACCACCCTTGCAAATAAGCCCACAGAAGTTACTAGCCTGCTTGAAGTGGTATTTCCGTGCTGCTCCCTCAAGAGGAAAAGTCCCATCCTCTTTGGCTTATATGGAAATGCATGCTTTGAGACCCTTGGCAGCCTAGTTTACCTAAGAAAATAAGAAGATCCAGCCCTGCTTGATCAGGCCAAGGCCCATCTAGTCCAGCATTGCATTATTACAGTGGTCAACTATATGTCTAAGCAAAGCCTGAAAGCAGGCTGTGAGCGCAGGATAGGTCTCCCCACTTGCCATTCCTAGCAACTGGTTTTCAGAGGCATGCTGCTCTGATTCAAACAGTATGCATGATAACCAATATAATCATTTCCATCCCTTAGGGTGGTATATGTCTGACTCCTACCAAAAGAGTCAGCCAGGTGCGGAGGGTGGGGGTTAACTCTCCTGCAGTTAGAAAACAGCAGGTCAGGAGTGAGCCCAAAGGGGGAGAAAGCTTTTATAGGCCTGTTGACAGCAGAGTGAAATAATTACTGCTACAAAAGCTTTTCCAATGTATGAATATTTTAACTCCGGCGCACACAATAAAGGAGTCACCGAGAGCTAGGCAAAGCTTCCCTTCAAAACAAATGCTTCAGGAATAGAGGAGAAATTCTGCCTCCCACCGCGATGCACAGTGGCAGGCCGGTAGGGAGAAGGATGCATTAGCCAGACAGCTGGAAGACGCAGCAGAAGGAGGATGGGGTGGGTGGGTGTGGAAGAAAGGCTGGAGGTGTAGTTTGCGTGTGCATTGCGTGTGTGTAGGCTGCTTCACACATGACAAAGTGACAAATGAATATTTGTCACACTGTGTGCAAATGATAAGGAGACGCAGCCAACCCCCGGCTCCTTGTCATGTCCATTTGTACAATGCACATAGTTGTTCATGCAGCAACTTGGATCCTCAGTTGTTCTCCCATTTACAAGAAGGCAATTTTTACATGTTTTAGTCAAATAGTCCGGCATCCCTTTACTCCTGGACCTCTGCTTGCCCTCCTTTAGGGAATGGAAAGCCCCTGGTCCACCACAGGGATCTGATGCTGGAGCTGCCGGATTAGAAATTTCAAGTCACTGGAATGATCTTGCTAACTTCTCTGTCACTATCCAGTATGCCAGCATCTGGCTCTAAATGAGAAATTAACACAGAGCTGCTAGAAAGACATGGGAGAAATAAGCAGAGATGAGTTTTCTGAGACATGGTTTCAAATTATTACATAGATAAGACACTTCGACTTCCAACACCCCATCTTTTTAGGGCAATTCACAGAACAAGAACAACATAAAACACCACAATTGTTGTTTGTGGGTTTGGGGGGGGGAGTTCAATAAAAACTTATTTTTTTAGATATGGGGGGGGGGGAGATATTTCCACCTATGTCCTCCAGCAATTGCCACTCACTACACCATACCTCACACCATGGGTTCCCCACTGCTGGATTTTCTCTTTAGAATACATTGGCTTGGCCTGTTTCCATTTTCTGCTTGAGGTTTAACTAGGACGAACACAATGGAGGGAAAACAGGGAGGGCCCATTCTTTGTTGCCAGGCCCTTCATGAGCCCACAACTTCCACCCATTGAAAGTGAATATCCGCAAAGAAGTGGCTATGCACGAGGAGCTCCTCAAAGCAAGATGTGCCATGTGTTTGGGGCCACTGATCTTGCAGGTGTCCCAGTCATGTGGAGCACCTACAAGTCGACTCCTGCTCATGCTTCCTTTTTGTAGCATGTGCAGCTGAAGGAGGTGACATGTGACATGTCAGGGGCAAGACTATGTGCATATGGCTTTGGTAAGGCTTGTATTTTTCCTTCATTCTAACCATGAACCTTGAAGACCCTCTTTAATTCTTTACACTTACACCATTCAGGATACCATTATTCTATTTTTTAAAAAATTGCCTCTTTTAAAATGTATATAACAAAGGTGATGCTGAATTCTCCCATTCTTTCCAGACTTGATTAAGACTGCAGTCTGAAACATGCCAATTAGAAGTAAGCCCCATGGAACAAAGTAGAACTTATGTCCAAGAAAAGTTGCCTTCTTAGTTTTATTGCCCAGTTGATTTTCCGGCATTTCATTTGCCTGGGCTCCGCCTTCGTCACATTCCCTTCAGCAACCACGTTTCCTTATCAGCTCCAGTTTAAGATAGGGATTTTCATTTCATTTCATTACTTATCTTATCTTTTCTTTATCTGCTTTCTCAATAACTCTGCTGCGTCGATATGTTTCTCTTCCCTTCACCTAGGGCTACTTCTTTTATTTTATGCCCCCCCCTTTATAGTAATAATATCAAACTTCATGTTCCATGGGAGAAGGATAATTCTGATCTTAAACCTTCACTGCCTTATAGGATATCTTCAGGAGAAGAAATGACTAAGGAATGAACGCCGTACAAATCTGGAGTAGAGTCCATAAGATGGTTGGATATGCTAATATTGCTATTGCTTATGCTATTATCGTTGTTAAGTTGTGGGTGAACATATCAGATGACACAGCGATTCTTCAGACAGCTCTTGTTTATTCACAGGCCAGAACAGAACTGAACTGAAGGGTTCAGCCAACCTGCTTAACTACAAAGCAACAGTAACAACTTTCTGTAACTATCCAATGACTGAACATCACTTTCAATTCCTTATTTGCATATGTGGACCTGAGTGAAAACTATCTACAGTATCCCCCTGCTGGCCCAGGGTGAGAACTTCAGTACATAACAATTGTTATTGTTTATACACGTCCTTCCAGCAACTGTTGCAACCAAGCTGGTGCCAGACATATTGCTCTGCTTTCATTCGGACCACATCAGCGAGGCTGAGAGGAGGGACCTCCATATACACTGCCCAGGCTTGCACACCATGGAAGGTCTCTTTGGTGGTTTGACTTCATCCCTGGAGGCACACTCCATTGTCTCTAAAGATAAAAGAAGCCAACAACATGCTTCATTATCATCATTAGTAGTAGTATGGCTCAGAATCTGAATCTTGGGAACTGATCATGCTCCCATTGAGTTGAGGACTGTCACCCCCAAGTTCTTCTCCGGACTAGATTTTATTCTGAAACAAAGACCTCCCTCCTCTGACTCCAACTTCCACCCACTCACTTTTCTGGCTGCTGCTGCTGCTCTGTGCAGTGGCTCCCCCTCCCCCTCACGCCTCTGCAGCATCTGCAAATGTGTCAGGGAGAATGGAGGGAAGTCTCACTCTCATCTCCCCTCTCTATGTGCTGCAGAACCTAACAAAATAGCCAAAGTAAATGTAAGAGGAAATACAGTCTTCTTTTAGAAGCCCATAAGCTAGGCAAGCACCAACCTCAGGGGAGATCATTCCACAGCCTTGAAGAAATTGATGTAAAGCCTGTGCTACTAGCTGCAACAGTTCTTCTTACACATCATAGGTATGCAAAGCAGAGCCTTGTTAGGAGATGAAAGCCGGTGCGAATAACGATATAGGGAGAGGTAGTCTCTGCAATATGCGGTTCCCAGGCTCTGAAGGGCTCTGAAGGTACACACCAACACCTTGCATTGAGCCCAGGTCAACACTGGCAGTTGAAATAGGATTGGCTGTGTACGTTCATGTCTCCCAACATCTGTTACGAGCTGCAGGTTGCACTTGTTGAAGTTCCTGTGTTGCCTTCAAGGGCAGCACTGTGTAGAGCGCACAACTGCCATCAAGCTGAATTCTGAAATCATGAATCCACATAGCAAGGTTTCCCCAACTCAGGAAGGGATGGAGCCTGTGCAAACAAATGGGACCAATATCTAAAGCACTCCTAGCTACTGCAACAACTGGCTTATAAGAAGGAGTCTCCTTCTTTGGAGGTCTTTAAGCAGAGGCTTGACAACCATATGTCAGGAGTGCTCTGATGGTGTTTCCTGCTTGGCAGGGGGTTGGACTCGATGGCCCTTGTGGTCTCTTCCAACTCTATGATTCTATGATTCTATGATTCTATGATTCTATGATTCTATGATTCTATGATAAAGGAGCAGGGCAAGTCAAACACAATTTTCAGAATGATAGGGAGAGCACAGAACATGAGACGGCTGGATTAGGCCAGTGGCCTATCTAATGCGGCATCCTATTCTCATGGTAGCCAACTGGATACTTGTGGGAAGCCCACAAGCTGGGCATGAGTGTAACAGCACTCCACTCACCTGCAGTTCCCATCAGCTGGCTTTCAGAAGCACTGTCAGATTACAGTGGAGACATTTGTCCATAGGGGTCTCAGGAGAACCCACAAGTATAGCCTCTGATTTGTCTGGATCCAGATCCATCCTGTTCACACCCTAATCCATTTGTCTGCTGCTTCCAGACATTGACTCAGGGCAGAGAAAACAGCTTAGTACCTAAAATATAGAGCACCTCAGAGCATGAGTGAGTCAATTTCGATCTATTACAAAGGGGGGGGGGGGGAATCCCTACACGAACATTACCCACTTTCGCTCTTGAGCTCTGGTCCCAACTTAAACTGATCCTGGGGAAACTATTATCCATCAACACTCCTTTCTAGTTGCTCTCTTTAGCTGGACCTCGCTGCCCTGACATCCTTATCTTTTCTTCCTTGCAAGTGCTTAAAAAGCATCTGAAAAACTACATCCTCCCTTGAGTTCTAATCTCTGATCTCTGCCTCTGCTTTGCCTCCACTTTCCTCTTGGGTCCCTTTTTCATTCCCTAATGGCCTTTCTTTAGATTGCAAGCCTGCAGGCAGGACTTCCACATTTAAACTTAATTATTGTACAGTATATTGTACCTTGTGTACAATATATGTTATAAATTGATGTTATTTCCCTCCTCATTTCCACCCGAAGGTAAGTAAGCTCACTTGCACCACAAGGCTTAGGGGTGGGGGTAAAAACCTTGGCAGTTGTTTAGAGCATCTATCTTTGCTCACCTGTTGTAATCTGAAATCCATAAATAGGTATCTGTTTCCCATAAGGATGGAACATTGCAGCTAACTACACGTTTTCAAGACTCAGAAGTTATTTCTGCTCTGAGCATTAAAGCTGAGAGTAGAAATGGATGAATCTGTCAATTTCAGTTTCTCTCCGTTTCACACTTTTCCCCACTCTTCAGTTTGACACAGTTTTGCAGATTTTTTTAAATTTAAAAAACCGTTCTCAAAATTTCAGCAGCCTTTTAGTGTCAATTTTTCAATATATGCACATTTTATACCATTTTTCCCTTAATGTAATGCATTTCTGTATGTTACTCTAAGATTTTTTCCATGGAGGTTAGCAGCAGGGTCAGGGGCTAAAAGATGCAAACAAACTCTGATATGAGATCATTTTTGAAAAGTCACGTTGAGCAATTGCTTACCTTCTGGAAAGCAGAAGGTAAGCACACACTTGGTTCTGCTATTGGACAGGGAGGCTGGGACTGCACACAGAAACCCTTGCATTCCAGGAATAACATCGGTGCTGTTGGACCAAGAAGACTATCCTGGTCCCATCCATTAGCCAGAAAAGGATCAGCTTCAGGAATCTCACTTTCCACCCTCCCTGTCTGAGAGGACACTTTGCACCACCTGCCAGTTGGCCTGGGATTGCAGAAGCAAAAGGAAATGATACTCTTGTCACATCCATCAGCCAAATGAGCCACTGCTCTTGAAATAGGAACACCAACAAGGGAAGATCAGCCTGGTCCAAATGAGATATAAATGCCAGCATAGAGCTCACCACTTTGTTCTGGCCTCAAAGAACTGAGCTCCCTCCATTTAGTTTGGAAGTTTGATGATAGGAGCTTTCCCTCCCACTCTTAAATGATGCCATCTGCTGTGGGAGACAATAATTGTCTGAAAAGTAGGATCAAAATATTTTTAAAAAATAAATAGTTTCTATGTGTTCTAAGAAGGCACAGTCCCACTGTGAGCCAGGCTAAAAGTTTTGAATCTACACATGCAGAATTTTTTCACAATTCTGGTTAGGCAACTGCTTGAGAGAACACTCTTCTCATCTCTCAAACTTCCTACCTGACTGTTCTTCACTGGAAGTTTTTAAGCAGATAGTCATCTGTCATGAATGCTTTAGTTAAGATTCCTGCATTCCAGAAGATTGGACAAGGGCTCCCCCTGAGGTGGCACTGAGCCTCTGAGATATTTGGAAAGCCATGTTTTCTTTCTTTTTCTTTTAAAATACTGTTTTCATTTATTTTCATGGTACAGAAGGTAAATGGAAAGCCATGTTTTCTGAGTGTCTGAGGCTTAACCCAATGGGACTCAGCTGCCATCTCTTTCCTCAGCTGTGGGAGATGGTAGGAGCTCACCCTCCTCAGAAGTTCCAGGTCTTGCACTCAGTGTAATGGCAGCAGACCATGTCCGTTACTTATGAAGAATGGAGAGAAAGGGTTATGCCAAAAAGAAATGTTAAAAGCCTACCACGTTTTGTTGAACCCTGCACCCTGCAATGAGAGGAAGTTCTAGTTTGATGTACCCATTGCCATCTTGGAACGAGGATGAAAGAACCCTCACCCCTGATTGTCATGCAGATGACACGAAGGAAAGAAGGAAGTGCACCAGGTCTGAAGGTTTTCAGAGTTCCACATACAATAGATCTGGTATATCAACACCCCCCAAGAGGACAGGAATCAGTACAACCAATATATAGCTAAGCCTGATTACTTTTGGCTAGTTAGCCATTCTTTTTTCCCTTATGAAGCTTTAGTCTTAACTTGATAAATATTTTGAAGAGGATGGGATAAGTATTTAGAAGAGACATAACACTCTCCCTAAATCCACTTGTGGTTTTTTTTAATCTTCTCCCAGCCTCAATTCTTTTTAACTTTTAATGACATAGTTAGTGTTAGAAAAATGTTTTGGGGTGTGTGTTCCTTTTCCTCCTGATTTTATTCTGCTTGCTACTGGAGGATGAATTATTTGCATCATAATTAAGCTATGATTCCTTTGGGTCAAATCTGGAAACAAATCCGACTTGGGGGGGGGGATACACCCAGTACTATCTTCCTCTTCCAGTTCACATTTATTACTGGAATCAATCTTTTTAAAGATCCCATTAAAAACAAACATATTTTTTAAAAAGAGAGAGAGAGGAGCAACAAGCCAGATAAGCTAGCCGAGTGAGATACAATGCTCAGAAACCGAATGTCACAAGTAGAGCCATAGAATGAGATTCATTTATTCCAATAAAGTTGCATTTCCCACCCTAAAAGGTTTGCTTATGTGCCTCCTGAGGTACAGTTAGTCCGACATAAACCTCATTCTCTACTTAAGTGGGTTGATTTCCTAGAGGTTCTCTGTTTCCTTTTACGTCTGAAAGAACCACAACCTCTCAGTGGGGATTTATTAATTTAAAGGATCCTTCTTCCAGATAGGTTGGCTGGGAGGGGTTAGGATGTGGTGTTTCTTCCCACCTGTGGCTAAATGGGGCTTCATCTGGTGAAAATTACTTACCCCAGCATAGCTACCCCAGCATAGCTACCTGCCAGTGGAAGTTAAATCAACACAATAAATCCAACATCTGAATGCAGCCTCTGTGAGGTGTACAGTATAGGGATGTGTATATAGATTCTATGAGTGGATCTATTTATTACATATTACCCTTCCGTCCCCACATTTGTGGGTTTGGCAGAATGCATCCCTTCACAGCTTAAAACAGGCATAGGCAAATTCGGCCCTCCAGATGTTTTGGGACTACAACTCCCATCATCCCTGGCTAACAGGACCAGTTGTCAGGGATGATGGGAGTTGTAGTCCCAAAACATCTGGAGGGCCGAGTTTGCCTATGATTGGCTTAAAAGGAAGTTTAGATGGGCTAGCTTTGGCCTTTTAGTAAGAAATCCAGGATGCTTTAAGGCTGGCTGGATTCTCTTGTTATTTCCCCCTTTTCTCCCTCTTAAAACAATAATCACACAAACAGTCTTGCAAAAGGTAAAAATAACATTTACTCGGTGAGAGTTCCTGTTGCAGAATAACAGATACAGCAGCTTTGTCCAGGCAGCCTTGAAATGGTAATTCAGTTATAAAGTCTATGTTAAGATGGTGTCTGAGCAATGGAGCTCAGACATGCAGATGGTTCTCACATTTCTGGCTTGCTGATGAGCTGAAGAGGCAAGGGTGAAGACAGGCAAAGAGGATGTGCCCATGCAGGTAAGGCGAATATATATGACTATGCCCCTCATCAGGGCACAGTGGGAGAGTCTCTCAGAGTTTTCTCTGACAAACTTTCAGGAAAACTCTGTGACCTTCAGCTCCTATCATGTGCCTATCTAGCAAAGCTGCATTGTTGGTTTGACTTCTCTTTGAATATCCACCACACAGGTAGTCTATAGATTTGCTTAGCTTCAGAGCTGGAATCCCAATAGCCAATAATTGGACAGAGTGTGTTTTCCTAAGCACTTTAGAACAATGGTAGTTCAAATGTTTGCACTTTTCAGGAGCTTTACCTGGAAGTCTCCCCTACTCGCACTGTAAATGGCATCATGTTATTCTGTGCTCAGATGCCAAAGCAATATGTAAAACCCCGCTTTAAGGATATTTTAACTGCAGTTCAATAAAAGTAATTTTGCAGCCAAGACAAAATAATGACCACATTTCTGAGATCTGTAATATATTGCAGGAGCTGGGCCCAAGGGCAGCAAATACTTATTACTGGCAAAGTGTATGCTCCTTCAATCAACATAAAATATTATGTAGCCGAGTCCTACACAGTCAGCAGGCAGGTCTGCCCATTATGCTTCTACAGGGAGCCTTGTTTTCAGACCATTTCGGAACCCAGAAGGAAATAAAAGGAAACAATTAATAAATAATAGAAAAATGTCCTCTTTTTTTAAGGAGCAAAAATGGATCCTTGGTGGCATTTTCCTGAAGTGTTTAATATTACCCAGCCCTAACATTTTCTGTCAAACAAATGGGAAGTGCCAACTGTAGGAGGAAGGGCATCAACTGTTGTATTGCCCTTTACGCAGATGCACAGTTAGGTGCCTGTTTGCTGTTTCCATAACCGGCCATCCTTTGCTCAGCAACCTTGACCACTGAAGCATCAACCAGATTCACTGTACAGGTTAGTGCATAAAGCACTAAGTGGTAATTAGGGATGGGGTAGAAATTTGGTTCCGTTTGAATTTTAATGCTAACCAGTCTAATCTGCACCTCCCAAAGCAACAATACAAAAAATAGTTATCCAGTTACGCTTAGATATCTTCACTTTTCTGAATTTGGTAATGCAGTTCTGCAACCCAAAAATGTGTGCATATATATATATATATATATATGCAGGTTTTGGTGTCCTCGGGTATCTTCCCGTGTAAAAGTTGGGGTGTCTAGGCGACGTTTCGACGAGGTCTCACTCGTCATCTTCAGGCTGGTGCTTTCGGCTTCTTGTTACTGGAACAGAGCAGGATCTCAGTGTTTGAGTTCCTATAAATACTGTTGAGGAGGTGTGGCCTCCTATGTTCTGGGCAGAGAGGAAGTTCCCAGGCTAGTGTGCCTTTTCTTCTTTTGTTCCTTAATTGCTTGAGGGATATCTTGAGTGATTTCTTGAGTGATATCCTGAGTACCACTTAGGTGGGTCATTAGGTGTGGATTAGTTGCTAAAGCCTTTGTGTCTTGACCTCTTGAACTTTGTGAAGAGTTTTTCTGAGAAGATGGGTGTACTACATTTAGTTGTGCTCTGGCTTGGCTTCGTGTATAGGGGCGAGCTGTGGTTTTGTGGCCTGTGCCAGCCAGATCTGTGTAGGGATTGCAGGGGGGTGCAGCATCCGGAGGTGCCACCATGGTTTGGCTACTGGATGGTGTCTGTAATTTATCTGTGGAGAGGGTCTGGGTTTGGGTCTGGTGTGGTTGATTGGTGATGGCGTTCTGTGTGCCTCTGGATCTGGTGTCAGTTTTTGTGGGGAGGGCTAATTTCCAGATGTCTGGCAAGCGGGATGTGTCGTCACGCTTGTTCATGTTGTGAGGGTGTTTCTCTATCTCGATGGCTTCCATGATTATTCTCTTGTGGTGATGTTCCATGTTAGAGAGCAATTTGGAATCTGCAAAATTAATTTCGTGTCCTGTTTCTTTCATGTGTTGGAAGAGAGAGGAAGTTTTTTCTTCTTTTTTGACGGCATTCTTGTGTTCTGCGATACGTGCATTTATTCGTCTGTTTGTTTGTCCAATGTACGTGGCTGGGCAGACTTTGCAGGGTATTTCATAGACCCCTTGGTTTTCCAACTGGATTTTATCCTTGGGGTTTCTGAGGATATTGGCTATTTTTTGGTTGGCGCAAAAGGCTGTTTTGATATTGTGTTTATGGAGGATTTTGCTAATTTTATCTGTAGTGCCCTTGATATAAGGAAGGAGGGCCATGCCATTGTTTTCTTCTGTGTCTTGGTTTTTGGGGGGTGTTTCTTTTTGGATTAGCTTCGTAACCCTGTTTTGCTGGTATCCATTGGCAATTAACACATTTGAGAGATTCTGTAACTCAGTTGTCAAGTGGTCTTTGTCAGCCAGGCGTTTGGTTCTGGAGATGAGAGTCTTGGCTACGGAGTTTATTTGTGCAGGGTGGTGGTGTGATTGTGCATGTAAGTAGCGGTTGGTGTGTGTTTTTTTCCGGTAGATAGTGTGTCCTAGGGAGCCATCAGGTTTTTTGTAGATTAGGACGTCAAGAAAGGGAAGTTGGTTGTTGGCTTCTATTTCCATAGTGAATTGTATTTTGGGGTGTAGGCTGTTGAGATGTGTGAGGAAGCTGTCCAGTTTTTCCTTCCCGTGTGGCCAAATTACAAAGGTGTCGTCAACATATCTGAGCCAAAGTTTGGGTTTGTGTTCTGACTTGTCTAAAGCATTGGTTTAGACAAAAACTGACACCAGATCCAGAGGCACACAGAACGCCATCACCAATCACCAATTTTCCGTGAAAATCTACGAAAGCATATATATATATAGAGAGAGAGAGAGAGAGAGAGAGAGAGAGAGAGAGAGAGAGAGGGAAGACATCTGAAGGCAGCCCTGTTTAGGGAAGTTTTTAATGTTTGATGGATTACTTTATTTTAATATTTTGTTGAAAGCCGCCCAATTATGATTATGATTATGATTATGATTATTTTGTGCATGAAAATGTATTTATTAGTGATAATAACATACAAAAATGCAAGGGGGATTTTTTTGTGTATGTGTGTAGCAAAATGACAAACGAAAGCATTAGAGAGTGGGGGTGGAGAAATGCGTAATAAAAACCTGCAAAGTAATTTGAAGAATTAAATTATCCAAGATTGGAAAGATGAGACCCACAGAGAAACCAAAACTGAAAGACAGGTCCATCTTTAGAAGCAAATGCATCTTGACACAGATGAACACCTTCTAAATAGTTCAAACCAATCCAATGCCTATCGGTTAGCCGACATGAAGGCTGGATCTAGACACATCAAAGAAGCGTTTCAGTTTAAAGCATTGTAAATTTAAACAGGGAAAACAGGTAGAGGAAAGCGGGACTCCACATCGCCATCTGGTGGCACAATGTTATATCACATATACAATACATATAAGCCACTTTTTCTTAGTCTAGCTAAGTCTGAAATATGGGCTGGCCTGTGGCAATATTCCTCCTTGACTTTGTGTCACACACAAAGTCATGCCACTCTCCACAATGGGGGGTGCCATTTCTAATAATGTGCATGAGCACATATACACATCGCTAAAGCACCACAATACAGTATTTCAATATAAATACACCAACCTCAGGATTGCTTCCCCCCACAACATTTTTATCACTTTGCTGACCTGGGCTTGGAAGGGGAGAGGAAAACAGACAGCTTAAAGGGCTTGTTGGAAGGTGCTGAAAATACAACAGTGCCTCTCTAATATTTAATGGGAGGGAATTCCAAAGGATAAGTGCCACAACTTTATAAGAGCTCAATTCTTCTGTCGTGCAGAATGGACTTCCTGATAAGAGGGTATCTGCAGAAGGCACTCACTGCAGAGTGCAATGATCAACTGGGTACCGAAGGGGTGTGAGAAGCTTTCAAGTTTTAGAAATTATTCTTCTTCAACCTGATTTTAGGGGGAGTGAAATGCAGGTCAGAGCGAGCCCAGGGCAATGATAACAGAAAGTAATGGGGAAAATCCTCTCATCTCTACTCGCCGATATAAATCACCTCTATGTATTGCTGGGAGGAGGGGATGTGCTACTTAAGATGATGAGTGCCAGATAGCACTATTTGTTAATGACGCCGTTTCTGTGAAGACCCATCTTAGCAGAGCTCCCTTGGCCAATCCGATTCCACAGGGGAGCGCAGTAAAGCTTTTTCTCATCAAGATGAATAGTGAGCAGGCCTCAGATGAATCCAGTGTCTCTCGTAGATAAATTACGCACTGTGATTCTAGCAGACATGAGGTACCTAGGATAATATAGTGCAGTTGGTAGTAGAGATGGAAGGATCTGTCAGTTTCAGATCCCTCTGTTTCTCATTTTCCCAACCTTGAATTCAGTTCTTCACATTTCTGCAGGTATTTTTGATATTATTGGGTTTTTTATATATATAAAAAGCCTCATTAAAAAGATTGCTTTTTCCTAATAAACACATTTCCGCATGCCTTTTGACTAATGTACACATTTGCAAGCAATTTATCCTAATATAATGCATTTTTATGTTATTTTCACCAACATGTTCAATCTCACTAATAGCAGAGGAGAGACACGACCGGTCAAGATGAAGGTTGGATTACGTTGGAATCCACCTTTGAGAGTTGGCTCGGAGGTAGCAGGAACAATATTGATTCCACTACATTCTTCTGATCTGAGCTGGGAAAGATAAATAGCAAAGGTGATAAGTGAGAAGTGCTTGATGTGCTCTCAAGCAAAGCTACGACTATTCCCCATAATGGGATATTGTATTCAAGTATATAACTGGTTGAAATGAAAGATGAAGACTAAACATTGTGAACTACCCAATTGCATCATCACGCAGATCATGCCATTCTGGAGCTCAGAAAACAGAATCATAAGATGTAGAAGAAAATTACTTAGAGCACTTTATTTCTCAGTCTCTGTATAAGGCACGTTCTGCATGGACTAACAAAAATTCCAAATCATTCCTGCATCTACGACAAATGAGAACAGGGATAATGTGTTTATAGTCAGGGAGTGCTGACTTGGAATAGCAGCAATATTTGTATTTCACCTTATTTCTTATCTTTCAAAAACATGTCATCTTTCTGTACTGGAAAACCCAGAGGTCCATTACCACTAAATTGCCATATATTGCTATCTCCTGGTGAGGCTTGAAGCAGTTTGTTATAGTTATATAAGCCTGCGGCCAGACAGGTATAAGGAAATAAAATGATGCATTTAGATAATAGCTTATTTTGCTGGACTGGACAGCTAAAGAAATTGGTAATGAAGTATGAAGCCTTTTGTGTCAGAGTCACTGATGCAAATCCAATCCAAGCTTCTGAGGACTCGAAATCATTTCCCCAATAGGAGACCAGAGGCCTAGTTATTGTGCCAAGCCTTATTGAGTTACTAGACACGTAATAAAAGAAGAGATCTGAAAACAAGCACACACCGGTCGCCTTTCAGGCAATCTCAGGGCAGTTCCACATGTTGCAACTCTTCTCACGGGAGCAACTGGTGCAGAGAAGCAGTGCTGCAGACCTGACCTCCTTGCCATGGCATCACCGCTACGTACCAGGATAGTTGGTGGGCAAGACAGAGCAGTGGCAAGGTCAGGGCAGTTCAGGGGCACCAGTGGAAAGACTAGATTGGCTCCGCTGGCATACTCAAACCAGCCTGACCTTGCCATGCCCTCCAACAGTTCTCAGATGAAAATAGGGACAATCTATTCTAAAGGTAAAGGTACCCCTGCCCGTACGGGCCAGTCTTGACAGACTCTAGGGTTGTGCGCCCATCTCACTCAAGAGGCCGAGGGCCAGCGCTGTCTGGAGACACTTCCGGGTCACGTGGCCAGCGTGACATCGCTGCTCTGGCGAGCCAGAGCCACACACGGAAACGCCGTTTACCTTCCCGCTAGTAAGCAGTCCCTATTTATCTACTTGCACCCAGGAGTGCTTTCGAACTGCTAGGTTGGCAGGCGCTGGGACCGAACAGCGGGAGCGCACCCCGCCGCGGGGATTCGAACCGCCGACCTTTCGATCGGCAAGCCCTAGGCACTGAGGCTTTTACCCACAGCGCCACCCGCGTCCCTCTATTCTATCTATTATTAGTGATCTATTGTACATCACTATTAATAAGCCTAACATTTGTTTGTTGTTTAGAACCTGCCACTGTTGTTGCTATCAGTGGCGTGTGGTGCAATTTTTTTAGAGGAACAGCTAGGGCTGGAGATACGCTTGAGCATCATGCCTCCCTCCCTAAGCTGGGCAGAAGTTTTCCGGGCTTTGGGAAGGAGGGACCAGGCTGTAATACTTTAATACAGTGGTACCTCGGGTTAACTTAATTCGTTCTGGAGGTCTGTTCTTAACCTGAAACTGTTCTTAACCTGAGATACCACTTTAGCTAATGGGGTCTCCTGCTGCTGCCGTGTCGCCGCCACACGATTTCTGTTCTCATCCTGAAGCAAAGTTCTTAACCCGAGGTACTATTTCTGGGTTAGCGCAGTCTGTAACCTGAAGCGTCTGTAACCTGAAGCGTCTGTAACCCGAGGTACAACTGTACTCTAATTTACCAGGAACATTTAGGGGTCTAGCCTAGTCCCCCTAGTCCACTGACTGCACGCCACTGGTTGCCATGAATATTGCCTTGTATTATTTAGGCAAACATCCAGTTTATTTCCATTCCCTGTACTCTGCTCAGGATTCTGGCATGCCTGGCTGGCAAATCTTGTCCCCCCCCCCCCCTCTGTGTTTAGCGTCTTAATCTCTCTCCCGCCATTCTTGCTGTGCTCTTCCCCTCCACCTCGCCATGGCATTGGCATTCTCCATTGATTAGCCTCACAGATCACTCAATGCACTGCCTATTGACCCAGCCCAAGACTCAGCTGCGTGTTTCCAGCAACTTGCTTAGTTTACCCTGGCACAGCAAGAGGGTGCATCAATAGGAGCACAGTCGCATTGATCACCTCGGCAGTACCTAATGATCTGACCTTTTCCTCCAGCTGCTATCATAGCAGTGCTCTAGGTGTGAGGGAAATTCTGACTTGCATATGACCCCACCAACAAACTAGCTCAGCTGCACTCCATGATGCAGGCATATCTTCACGGAATGTCTTATGGTTTCTACAAGAAACAGGTCTATTCAATATAAATAGTGTGTGTACATACAAATATATATCTCCTCTGGAACTTAGGGAACCCTAGGGAATTTTGTTGTAAGAATTAGGGTGTTGTGGGTTTTTTTTACACAGCAAAGTTAGCCTGTGAATGGCTCAGGAACCCAGCCAGATGGGCGGGGGGTATAAATAATAAAATTATTATTCTTATTATCTGAATGCATTTGGTGACAATATTCAGCTATGTTTTATGTAGAACATATCTGCTAGAATTAATGGAGCTAATTTCGTCATACTTATGCAGTTCAATGGATCTACTCTGAGTAAAACTCACTTGAATACAACCCACTATATACAGGTCTATAGCAAATCCTGCTTTGGGTGGCAGGGGTGGTGGTGGGAATCAATGTTAGTAGTGTACTAGTATTGTCCATCCTTGAGCCTGCCTGCTTCCCCTTGCCCTCAGCTTATGTTGTTGTTGTTGTTGTTTAGTCGTTTAGTCGTGTCCGACTCTTCGTGACCCCATGGACCAGAGCACGCCAGGCACCTCTGTCCTCCACTACCTCCCGCAGTTTGGTCAAACTCATGCTGGTAACCTCGAAAACACTATCCAACCATCTCGTTCTCTGTCGCCCCCTTCTCCTTGTGCCCTCCATCTTTCCCAACATTAGTGTCTTCTCCAGGGAGTCTTCTCTTCTCATGAGGTGGCCAAAGTACTGGAGCCTCAGCTTCACGATCTGTTCTTCCAGTGAGCACTCAGGGCTGATTTCCTTAAGAATGGATGCGTTTGATCTTGAACAAAGTACATTTTTGTCCTCATAAGGAAGGCTGCCATAATAAAAAGTTGTCCTGTCCCCCAGTTCAGGGAAACAGGGAACATGGAAACTGCCTTCTTTTTGAATTGGACAACAAAAGGAGGAGCATAAACATTTTCTTCTATTAATATGGGTCATTTTTCTCCGTGTACACTTTTCAGTCACCACAGCAACTAGCTTCTGTTGTGTGTTCTTTCTCCCCTTCCCACCCACATGTTGTTGGTGTTTTTTTTTAAAAAAAAAGAAGGCAAAAAGCAAAGCAAAACAGTATAGCAGGGAATGGGCAGCGGAGGATGGGGAGGTGCGGAAAGAAGGAAGGGAAATCTGCTCAGTTTGACTTCAGCAGCAGCCATTCCCCTTGAGCTAGAATTGTCCCTTGCATGCTGGTTTCAAGAGGAAATGCCACTGGTGTTCAAACAAGCACAGGATCTAATTGATTCTCAGCAAGATTTCATATTTTTGGTTTGCTGGGGGGCTATTCTCTTCCAGTCATTTTCTCTCGTTCTTCTGGTGGGAATTGTATCAGACTGTGTGCTATTTATTCCCTAAATTGCCAGTCATCATATGCCCCCCTTTTTATGGGGGATAAGGCCAGTGCTTCTTTTTTCTGGGGTACGCAGTGGTACGCATACCCCTAAACATTTTGTGAATCTAAGTTTGGCCTCACTGAGGGGAAGTATTTCAATATGAGTAGGAAAATGAGAGTACCCCTAAACGTTTTATTTTATTTTATTAGAAAAAAAGCACTGGATAAGGCTATCAATGGCTACTAGCCACAATGGCTACTTTTCCTGTCAAAGGCATTATTATTATTATTATTATTATTATTATTATTATTAACCCACCCTTTGGCCTAAAGTCCCAGGGCGGCTTGCAACATTAAAACGCAATATTAAAAGCACTTTAAAGCAATTAACAACCACAGAATTAAAGTGGGTCCTAAAAATATACATGACTCTGAATACCAGTTGGTGGGCCTCACAGATGGTGAGAGCATTGTGGCATGTATTTAGGTAAACTAGACCACCAAGGGTCTTGAAGCCTGCATTTCCATGCAGACCACAGAGGTTTTTCTTCTTCAGCAACCAGCATGGAAGTACCATTCCTAACAAGTGAGTAACTTTTGTGGACTAGGTGGGCTTTTTCCTGCAGGATTTTCTTATGTTCCTTCAGAGTTGTATATTATTGCCATCACCTTGGCCCCCACCTTCCACATTCAACCACATGGGTCCTATGGATCCATTCCATTGCACTGAGTGGTAAAAGGTAAAAGGTAAAGGTACCCCTGCCCGTACGGGCCAGTCGTGTCCGACTCTGGGGTTGCGTGCTCATCTCGCTCTATAGGCCGTGAGCTGGCGCCGTCCGAAGACACTTCCAGGTCACATGGCCAGCTTGACGAAGCTGCAGCTGGCGAGCCAGCACCAGTGCAGCACACGGAAACGCCGTTTACCTTCCCACTATAAAGCGGTCCCTATTTATCTACTTGCACTTAAGAGTGCTTTCGAACTGCTAGGTGGGCAGGAGCTGGGACTGAACGACGGGAGCTCACCCCGCCGGGGGATTCGAACCGCCGACCATACGATCGACAAGTCCTAGGCGCTGAGGTTTTACCCACAGCGCCACCCACGTCCCACTGCACTGAGTGGTACTTGCTCACAAACAAGGATTTTGTAGCATTGTATAACACATTTCATGAGAGCAGGCCTCTTCTGTGGTGGCTCCCCATTTGTGGAATGCTCTCCCCAGGGAGGCTCACCTGGCACCTTACTTATATATGTTTAGGCACCTGAAGAAAACATTCATCTTCTCCCAGACCATTGGCTAATTAAACAATCTACTGTACAGCCTTTTAAACTGTAGGGGTTGGGGATAATGTTTTGTTTGTTACTATGTATTTTTGTGTTTTTATACCATAAACCACCCTGTGATTCTTGGATGACAGGCAGTATATAAATCTAATAATAAAATAAATTTGGGGAAATGCCAGCCTTGAGGAAGTACATATCAGAAGGTGGTACATATGTAAAGTGTCGAATCTTTTGCTTGGGAATTTATTGTTGCCAAACTATGAATTACCAACATTCCAGTGCAGCTGGGAATATTTAATAGCAAATGTAAGCAACCTGTAAACAGGAAACATATCTGCCTTCAGCTCAGAAGATTCACAATTCCACTTGAAGGCACATATGCCTCTATACCTAGCTACATTTATTTTAAATATTCTCCCTCTGCATTTTGATTATTCATAGTTTAACATTTTCTGCACACCTGTTGTAATCCTCTTTGCCTCTGGTTTTCATAGTGTTGTATCCTTTTATATTGGCCTGAATTCCACACACACCCCACCAAAAAAAATACATCTTTTTTTTAAAAAAAAAATAGAATATACTTTGCCATGCCTTTGAGATATTCAGACGTCTACTCCTATTTGAATACATGTTTCTTTTGATTAGTATATAGAATTAATTTCAAAAGCAACTTGAATTAAATTTAAAAGGCATACACAGATCTACACTGGCATTACTCCCAACCATTGTTGAATTCCTAGTAGCCTTTCTCCTCTTGGATGGAAAGTAAGGCATAAAGTGATGGCCGTTATCCTGAATTTGGTGCTAGTGTGAAATATGTGGAAACTTTGACAAGAGTCATAGCTCAGCTGTAGAGCATTTACGTTGCATGTACAAGGTCCCGGGTTCAGTCATTGTCATTTCTTGGTAGGGCTGGATATTTCCTACCTGAACCACTGTCAGTCAGTGCAGACAGTACTGAGCTAGATAGAACAATGATCTAATTGGGTATGGGCCAGCTTCCTGTCTTCCTGTTTTCTTAGAAGTGTTGACCTGAAAATGAAGTAATCATAACCCAGTCTTCCCTATGGGGCACCTGTAGTCCAAAACATCTGTATAGCACTAAGGGATACGGGTGGCACTGTGGTCTAAATCACTGAGCCTCTTGGGCTTGCTGATCAGAAGGTCGGCAGTTTGAATCCCCACAACAGGGTGAGCTCCTGTTGCTCTGTCCCAGCTCCTGCCAAACCGGCAGTTCAAAAGCACACCAGTGAAAGTAGATAAATAGGTATCGCTGCGGCAGTAAGGTAAACTGTTTCCATATGCTCTGGTTTCCATCACTGTGTTCCGTTGTGGCAGAAGCAGTTTAGTCATGCTGGCCACATGACCTGGAAATTTATCTGCAGACAAACGCCGGCTCCCTCGGCCTGAAAGCGAGATGAGCGCCACATCCCCATAGTCGCCTTGGGCTGGACTTAACCATCCAGGGGTCCTTTACCTTTACCTTAGAGCACACCATGAGGAAGGTTGCCATAAACTGTAACTTAACTAATTCATTGTTAATCTCTTAAGACTCCACTAATGAAAACTCATGATAATTCAATATATAAACAGGATCAATGCTCGGATATTTTAGGATGCAAATACCTGTCCTTGCTGTGACTTCTTTGCTTGTTTGGGACCACCAAAGAGATGTGGGTAAGATACTGATTAAGAGCATGCTTCTTAATAATCATTGGAAAGGTTTTGAAATATTCTTCCCACCTCTACTTCTGCCACTGTTGAATTTATCTTCTGTGCTCTTATAGCATATTCTATTGAAGGTGAAGCTAACCTGAGACCCTCCAGATGTCATTGGACTCCAAGGCTGGATCTAGACACATCAAAAAAGCATTTCAGGAAAATGTGTTATAAACCTCTAAGTGGAAAATCACATTACTGAAAGACAGAACTCCACAGCACCATCTGGTGTCAGTGTTATAAGGCATACAAAACACTTTTTCTTCACTAGAGTCCCAATTCTATCAAGAAGTGGTTATCTGCAAGCCAGGGAGTTGGCACTTTAGGAGCCATAGTCTTGAGACCAAGGAGATGAAGCATGGAGGAACAGTGTTTGAGCTGATGTTGTCAGACAGCTCTCTGTCTTGGGAATATTTCAGCGAAAGGTGGGTTTAAAATAAGAAATGTTCTTCCACATCCAGACCCAATTACATAGCACAGGCACTCATCACTTCATTGTGACTTTCTCGTGAAAGTGTGTACCCTTAATATGTCTCCATTTTCATTGTATTTCATTGTGTCACTGATATGTTTGCTGACAGGGGCTCCTTGGGGAGGAAAGGCAGGCTATAAATCTAAAAAATAAAATAATAAAATATTTTGGACAGCCACAGTTAACCAATCACTAAAATGGACAATGCCATAATCTGCCTCATGAGGGCTGTGCACACTTACGTACTTGGCACTAAGAACCATTGTTTTAAGAGTCAGTTCTAAGAAAACACACAGCATAGGGCTTTAAAAAAAATCTCCCAGCCTTCCTCTCCTCTTCTGTTTCTCTTGCATTCCCTCAGCTCTGTTTTTTTAATCTTTCTCAGATCAGAAGGGGAGGGGGGAGAGGGGTGTGGAAACAGATGAATGGTTTTCTCTCTTGGGCTGACTGAATTCGCAAGGATATCCAGGCTGGTCTCTCACTTTACTCAAAATTGCCCAGATGGCTCCCTTTGAAATGGATGTCTCTAATTTTAGAGCAAGGAGGGGAAAAGGAACTACAGAGAAAAGGCAAGGTGACTTTTTTCATTGGCTTTGATGTCTTCAAATGCAACGGCAACCGTTTTTCTCTCCCCTTCCCTCCCTCCCTTTCTCTTCTCCCAACTCAGGCTTGCGCGTGCCTCAACTTAAAATTAACAAATCACAGAGATGTTTCTGGCGCATAGATAACCTCCTCTGGATGGTTCGGCTAAAATGCAGTTAGCATGTTAAAAGACATATTCATTTTTGCTGGCCTTTTGCTGAGAGTGCTGCCAGCATGAGGGAGATGCATGACAAAAACCAGGGTGGAATACAGCTCAATCCAGATCCTCAGACTCAAAAACAGCTGTGCTTCTGCTCAGGCCAAGGGTCACCAATGCTGCAGCTGTGGGTCCCAGTGTAACCACCAGTTCTTCCTATGGTGTCCACAAAAGGCCTTGGCAAATATCCCCTCAAAAACCCACAGTGCCGGAGTTGCGCTTTGCTCTTCCTGCTCAGCTCCCCTAGGGCTCAGCCTCTTCTTTAGTGAACACTCCCCCTATCATGGGAGATGTCAGGGACCGTGCTGAGGAGGGCTGCACTGAGGAGGAATGGTGGGAGCCTCCACCTCCCCCTGCTCCTGCTACAGATCCTGAATCTTCCCAGGAGCAGGAAGACAGTATAGATTTGGAACAGTGGTTTGCAGAGGGGCATAGTTGAGAAAGCAGAAGCTGGGAAATACTGGATGGGGAACAGCTAGGAGAAGAGACAATGGAAGAGAAAGGGTTAACAGATTCACAGTCTCTGGACAGCATTCACCCTCCTTCTCCAAAGTCACAGAGAGCTCAGAAAGTGTCAGAACAGAAAGTACAGAGGGCACAAGGTCAGATTACAAGACGTAGGAACGACACAGATTAATAGGAACGGAAGGGGATGTGATCCTAATTGGAAGCACCGCTATTTCTAGGAAATGTGTTCTTTGTTCTCTCTCTGTGATTATTAAAGTTTCTAACTGGTAAGAAGACTCGTTTTCCTTTGTTCCGCTTAATCTACTGCCACGGGGGGGGGGGGGGCGATTCCCAGAAGCCTGACAGGAGGACAGCCCTGCTCCACAGAATTGCCGCCACATTTTTTCTTTGGTGAAATCTGAGGCGAATGTGAAAAACCTGGCTGTGAGGAAACTCCTGCAGGCATTTTGAAGCACATTTAAAGAATCCTGAAAGGTTCACAGCCTTTCCAAAGAGTAGCTTTGTACCCCTCTAGACATCTGCTAAGTTAAGGGTCTTTTGTTTATGGTCCAGCCAGAGTGAAAGGGCATAACTAGTCCAAAAACAGTGGAATTTCCTACCCCCCCTTTGAAGACTAGCTAGAGGGAAAACGTTCTGAATAACGTTCAATAAGATATTAAACATCAAAATAAAGAGAGAGAGAAATAGTGAACTAATTCTATATCAGTGGCGTAGCGTGGGGGGTGCAGGGGGGGCCGGCCGCACCGGGCGCAACATCTGGGGTTAGGGCAAATCCATGAGTTAGGGGGCGCAAATCCACAGGTTAGGGGGCGCAAATCCACAGGTTAGGGGGCGCAAATCCACGGGTTAGGGGGCGCAAATTACTTGCCTTGCCCCGGGTGCTGACAACCCACGCTACGCCGCTGTTCTATATTCAGTGTCCAAGGTTCTTTGGACTGTCAGTAGGAATAAAAGAATGGAAAGGACTGCAAGCCATAGATGGCTCCACTGGCTGAATAATATCAGAATAAGGATTGTGCACAGATTGACCACCCCATTCTAGATTTTACTGCAAAGAATAAGAAAGAAATACAAAATAGCAGGTACATGGCTCAGTTTCTCCCAAACATCTGAGGTATCCTTCTTGTGATTCCCTGCAGCGGTACAGATTTCAAGTGAGCATGGCTAGCTTTGACATCACTGACCTTCTCCTTAGCCATCTGTAGATTACCTGGCAGCAGAGATGTTCAGTCGCATAAGGAGCTTGGGATAATTTACAGCTCTGTTTGCACAATGTCGTGTAATAAAACCTTAGCTTTTAGGTCAGTCATGGAAGGACTGGATGCTTTGAAAAATGGGTAGTGATCTTTCAAAGGGGAAATGTCTGGGGTGAAAGTGAGTTATTGGTTCTCAAAATATTCAGCACCAGCAGCAGGATTCTGAGGTTCCTCAAGGATGATGCCCTCAGTCCGTCTGCGAAAGGGGGGAAAACTAGGGGTGCTTTAACTGGGAATGTGAATATCAACTTGCTATGAAGGGAGAAGATGGAGCCTTCTGATTATTCTTTTTTTGAAAGGTGACTGATACAGGCTTATAAAATTATGTATTGGGTGGAGGTGGGCAGAGAAGGAGTTCCCACCCCCCTCACAATACTAGAACTCAGGGTCATGCAGTGTAAGATTTGTAGTAGATTCGGAACAAATAAAAAAGGATTTCTTCAATAACAACAAACTCTCCAACATTAATGTACAGCACTTTCTTCCACAGGATTGGTGATGGACACTATTTTAGGTGGCTTTCAATTTTGGAGATTAGGCTAATTCATGGAGGAATAGAGCTAACAGTGGCTATTAATCCTGATAATTATATTGGACTTGAATGTTATATATATATATTGTTTCCTGATGTTTTGTAGGAAGCAATTCACAAATGAATTTTCATGTTGGAATGTGGGTTGGAAAGAGTGAGGGTTTCCCCCCTTTTGCTTAGTTCTCAATTACATTATTTAGTAATATGGAATTTTTATGTTATTTTTGATTTTCAGCTGTGCTGTTTTATTCTGGTGCATCAGAGGGCACCCTATCTAGCTGTGGCGTTTTATGTTTTTTCCTGGTATTTATTCACTTAGCTGCAACAATATTCCTGCATTGCAGGGGGTTGGACTAGATGACACTTTGGGTCTCTTCCAACTCTACAATTCTGTGGTTCTAATAACAGGTGTGGGGTTTTGCCTTTCAGCCCTGCTTGTGGGTTTCCCAAAGGCTTTTGGTTGGCCCCTAGAGGAAGCATGATATTGGACAAGGTGGACCATTGATCAGATACAAAAGACCAACCTACAAGTACTTTGTAATCACAGTTAGGGTCAATAAAAGATGCTTCTCTTTGCATTGGATGCCCAACACAGAAACTTTCTGTAATGCAGAAATAGTTTGTGGCCAGACACTCCTTCTCTTATGGAACGTTATTCTGATTTTATTTTTATTTTTATTTATTTTTCTGAAAACAAGCAATAAGTCAGACACTAACTGACACAGACAGATCTGTTGCTTCCTGCTGGAACTGTGAAAGTCAGAGACAGGGCTGGCTTGTTGAAACACTGCCTCTGACCTTCTCAGGCACCCACGCCAAGTAAGAAACTAGTGCAATGGGCCTTTTGCTCTGGGCCCTGGCCTCACTACCCCCTTGCACAACCCTGATGACTCTTATATCTGGCCATGCTGCAGAAGACAAATTACAAGTTCTTCAGGAAAAACAAAACACTGAGGTGAATTGGTGAAGAGTCTTCACACAGCACACATTTAAATATTGAATTTCCTCCTACAAGATGTAGTGATGGCCTTTAAAAGAGGCTTTAAAAGAAGATTAGGTATATTTATGTAGGACAGGGCTATCAGCGGGTGCTAGTTATGAAGACTATGCCTTCCTACCAGAAATCTTCACCATGAGTATCCAACAAAAACTAAAGAGATAGAAGAAGAAAAGCAGATCCAGACCATGCACACCCACTGCACATTTAAGGCACATGACTTCCCCCAAAGAATCCTGGAAAGCCTTCACAGAGCTATAGTTCACTGCACCCCAACAAACTGCAAGTCCCAGGATTCATTAGAGCTTTATAAGTACATTGAATGTTCTTTAAATGCCCCTTGTATCGATTGTGAGCCACAATCCGTATCTCCTGGACTTTCTTGAGAAATACTACTGTTTGGTGCATTCCTCCTCCAAGCAGCTTCCATCCAGTTTGAAAGTAAACTATGTTCACATTGCAGTTAAGCTGAGTGCGTACATTTGAGACAGCCATTGTGCATGTGCAGATGACAGCTTCACATATACGAGTGCCTGCAGGGGCCAATCAAACAGTTAAGGCACATTGGGTGAAGACACCCCTGGTCCCTCTGGTGTGTACAAGGATGTGCAAATGTGACTTGAAACACAGTGGGGGAAATGACCTCACTGTGTTTTAAGTCACCAATGCATACATAGCCTACGTTACCCCACCTCTCTCTGTCAACACCAACTTTCAATGTATTGAAAAATGCAGAATGAAGCTTTGGACAAAAGGCTTTTAAATGCTTCTAGTGTCCCACTTGTTTTCATTTTAATGGGACTTATTTAATGAGAAAGACTCTTAAACAGTACAGTGTGAACTAATTGTTACTTAGATTCCCCCTCTTTCCCCTCAGAACTGTAACATAATGAGAACAAAGGGTCACTTATAAATTAATGGCCTGTAAAGCTAAAATACTAAAAGGAAATATGTCTTCATACAATGTGTAGCCAAGCCTGTGGAATTCATCGCTGCAGGACGAGAAGCTAACCAACAGCGTTGCTGCGTCTTAAAAGGACGGGATAATTTTATCACCATTAACAACATTTTCAAATTAATTATGTGAATCCAATCTCATGCTCCAGGGCCTAAGACCATTTCTACAAGAGCCCAGAAAGGGAATTATACCTTCTCTCCTGCCGTCATAAACTACTGCAGCTTTGATGGATGGGCTTCAGAGGGACTAGGGTCACCTTCTTGTTCTGAAATGTCATGAATGCACGAAAGTGACTCAGCAGATTTTGCCAAGCAGCATTTTCTCCCATCTTAATAAGTAGATGAACAGAATACAACAGTACATCAGAGGACCGGGTATGAATTGTGGAGATAAAATTGCAGTGGATTTTTATTTCATTTTATTGATAATAACTGCAAGTAAATAATTCAGAAGTTTTCACCCAACATCATTAGCCTAGTTCATGGGTAGGCAAAATAAGGCCCGGGGGCTGGATCCGGCCCAATCACTTTTTAAATCCGGCCCGTGGACGGTCCGGGAATCAGCGTGTTTTTACATGAGTAGAATGTGTGCTTTTATTTAAAATGCATCTCTGGGTTGTTTGTGGGGCATAGCAATTCGTTCTTTTTTTCTTCTTTCGAAAATATAGTCCAGCCCCCACAAGGTCTGAGGGACAGTGGACTGGCCGCCTGCTGAAAAAGTTTGCTGACCCCTGGTTCATTTGCCAGGCACCCAACGGTCATACAAAAGGTTAATATTGAATGTGAATTAGAGCTGATACAAATATAGATGCACATCTGGATCTACAAACATCTGCATTGCAATGTACATCTGGTCCACACTGAACTGGCTGGATATTTCATTGGCTATGGATGAAGTGTGTGTTCATTTCATCTGAGGTCCACAGGTTTTTGCATGCGACTATTGGCGGGTGGCGCTGTGGGTTAAACCACAGAGCCTAGGACTTGCCGATCAGGTCGGCGGTTCGAACCCCCTCGACGGGGTGAGCTCCTGTTGCTCAGTCTCTGCTCCTGCCAACCTAGCAGTTCAAAAGCATATCAAAGTGCAAGTAGATAAATAGGTAAATACGGCGGAAAGGTAAACGGCGTTTCCGTGCGCTGCTCTGGTTCGCCAGAAGTGGCTTAGTCATGCTGGCCACATGATCCGGAAGCTGTATGCCAGCTCCCTCAGCCAATAAAGTGAGATGAGCGCTGCAAACCCCAGAGTCGGCCACGACTGGACCTAATGGTCAGGGGTCCCTTTATTGGAGCTGTATATTTACCAAGATCAATATCTATTGTGTTTTATTGTATGACCATGCCATTCAAACTGGGGGTGAGTTCAGTAGGGTACTGCCCTTAAAATTTCAGGATTCAGTGGAAGTTTTATATCCAGAAATCCCATAGATAAATAACCAAAGGCTCAAGACCCAGTATTAGTTGTTGTTGGGATTTTTGGGAAGAGGGGTTCATCTTTTGTGGTGGCTATTTCTGTCCTTCAGCCCATTTGAATATAAATTACTTCCTCCTCCAAATCCTTCTGGAAATTTAATAAGCAAATCATCCCGAGTCAAAGTATAAGCAACTTTATAAGCATAAGTATTTCCCAGCCACTGCTGTGATATGCACAAAGTAGAAAATTCACTGTATGAACCAAAGCTCCTTTCTCTAGCATATGCATTTTATAACTGCACTTCCCTCCTCCTCACTCTCACATAATATAGCTTAAGCAGCAGAATCGCGTTTATTCCAGCTCTTGGGTCCTGCCCTGTCATGTTAAATTACATCAGTTTTTCATAGTGATGTTATACTTTTTACATGTAAATCTTCCAAAGACCATTTCTCCTGCTATTTACATAGTGAGACAGTGCGAGAGAAGGAGATGCTTTGGTTCGGGTTTATTTCTTTAAAATGTCTTTGTAGCTTTCAGTTACACCAGACCAGCAATTCCCTGAGCTCTACCTCAGCCATCAGAATACAAAGTTACAAATCTGTAGGGTTTGTAAAATGCTGTAGTTGTTTCCTGTAGCAAATAGCAGCAGGTAATATATTAAAGTGGTCATTTACATGTACCAACATATCTGCTTTGAAGTTTTTTCATTTTTTGTCTTTTACAATTAATAATAATAATAATAAATTTTTATTTATACCCTGCTCTTCCCGGTTTGGAAAACCAGGCTCAGGGCAGCTAACAACAAATTTAAAACACTTAATTGTAATACAACATAGAAGCAGCATAAAATACAGTATAAAAGCATGAATAACAATAAAATTCAAAGTTCAAAAACCAATTTGGGGGGAATCCATCCAATAAGCATTAGATAGTCACCAGGGCTAGCTGGCTGAATTAGTCCCACCTGGGCTACTTGGGGAGAATTAGCTATGGGGGTCTCCGAGCCAGTAATCGTCATAAAAGGGGTTGGCGAGGGAAGAAAAGGGAAATAAAATTTCAGGCTGAATTCAAATTAAAGGCCAGGTGGAATAGCTCTGTCTTACAGGCCCAGTGGAAGGAGGTTAAATCCTGAAGGGTCCTAGTCTCGTGGGGCAGAGCATTCCACCAGGTTGGAGCCATCACTGAAAAGGCCCTTGCCCTGGTGGAGGATTGTCTGACTTCCTTAGGGCCCTGGACCTCTAAACTATGGTTATTCATGGACCCTAAGGTCCTCTATGGGGCATACCAGGAGAGGTGGTACCGTAAATTAAGCGGTGTATAAATTTTATGAAATAAATAAATACCCATTCGTCAGTGCACAGGAACTAAATTGGAAGAGCTAATTCTGCTCCATTAAGGAAGAATAGCAACACCAGAGAGTAGTCAGACAGTCGAAAAGGTCAAATACCAATCCAGGTCCACTACATGGATCCAGGTCTAAAGTCAAACCATAAAGGCCAGGTTCCTGCCTCTGCTGAAGTCACAATCCAGTGGAGTTCCTGAAGTAAACAAGCCATGGGCCATCAATGGAGAAAGTTGAGCAGACACAAATCCTCTGCCTTGCAGAGATGGGGGGACCTCTTCTTCTGGCGATGTGTCTCCTTCCCCTGGTTCCCATAAACTGTCTACTACTCTTTGACGTCCTTCAATGTCCTGTGAGTACCACCTAAGTCCCCAACCTTCCCTTCCTCATCTTCAGCCTGTCCCACTGTGGAGCAATCATGGCTACACCCCTCACCGGGATCCTCCTCCCCTTCCCCAGTGTTCTGCAGGGTCCATTTCCACCTGGCCCACACTCACAATGAACAGCCAAAAGAGGCTCCTGGGAGGCCACTGGGACATTGCTGGAACAACTCTTGGGCTGGGGCAACTGGCTAAAATGTTTTAAAATGTTTTAAATGGTTCTAATTTGGGTTCCTCTGTTTTGTTTTTGCCCTGTTGGTGTTGGTTTAACTGGTTTAGCTGGGCTTGTCCTGTTGGTGTTGGTTTAACTGGTTTAGCTGGGCTTGGCGGTTATTTTAATTTGGGTATAACTGTAAACTTTTTGTTGTTGTTGTTGTTGTTGTTGTTGTTGTTGTTGTTGTTGTTGTTGTTGTTGTTGCTGTTGTTGGTTTCTCTTGACCATTTGGTTGGTTGGTTTGTTGCTTATACAGGATATTTTGTTTTTTAATGTTTGATAATAATAATAATAAATTTTATTTATATCCCGCCCTCCCCAGCCGAAGCCGGGCTCAGGGCGGCTAACAACAGTCAAATAGTCAAACAGTCAAATTCTAAAAACATTCTAAAAACATTTCATTATAAAAATTAATTAAAATCAAATTGTTGGCAACCGATTAGGCAAAATTCTGTGCAGGTTGCCAGAGGAGGGAGTCAGGCTGCGCCCTGACCAAAGGCCTGGTGGAACAACTCTGTCTTGCAGGCCCTGCGGAAAGATGTCAGGTCCCGCAGGGCCCTAGTCTCTTGTGACAGAGCATTCCACCAGATTGGAGCCGCAGCCGAGAAGGCCCTGGCTCTAGTTGAGGCCAGCCTAACCTCTCTGAGGCCTGGGACCTTGAGGGTGTTGTTATTTGCAGACCGTAGGTTTCTCTGTGGGGCATACCAGGAGAGGCGGTCCCGTAGGTACGAGGGTCCTAGGCCGTATAGGGCTTTAAAGGTTAAAACCAGCACCTTAAACCTGATCCTGTACTCCACCGGGAGCCAGTGCAGCTGGTATAGTACCGGATGAATGTGATCTCGCAGCGAAGACCCCATAAGGAGTCTCGCCGCGGCATTCTGCACCCGCTGGAGTTTCTGGGTCAGTTTCAAGGGCAGCCCCACGTAGAGCGAGTTACAATAATCCAGTCTTGAGGTGACCGTCGCATGGATCACAGTGGCTAGATCAGGGCGAGAGAGATAAGGGGCCAACTGCTTAGCATGGCGGAGATGGAAAAATGCCGCCTTTGTTATAGCTGTAATCTGCGCCAATGTTTTGGTGCATTTTTTAATATATGTTATAAGCTGCCCAGAGTAGCTGGAGAAACCCAGCCAGATGGACGGGATATACTTGTAAATTGTTGTTGTTTAGGATTGCCACTTTGGGAAGAAAATACACCCTTAAACAATATTTACATATGCCTTCTAAGAATATGTGCTTTAAAATGCAGATTAATGCACAAACTGAATGAGATTATGGGTAAAGCACATGAAAGTGACTGAAAATAAGCAGACTGGTCCATCCCTAACATGAATCTGTATTTTAGCATAACATAAGAAAACACGATTCTAAAAGATGACAGAAGTGGTTAAAGAAACATTATCTTGAAAGAAAGAGCAGGGTTACAAGTACTAAAAATAACTGTCGCTGACTTTTTTCTCTCAGAACCAAAACAAATGTCTATTCTACAGGGAGCAATAGTGGCTGAGGGAGGGAGGGAGAGGGGAAGAGAGAGAGACTTCATTTGTGTGCCAAGGCCCCGTGACCCGCAGTCCCCAGGTGGATAAATAAAGCACACAAACAAGAGGATTTTGGTTTATGATTTCAAATAGGCCACAACTTTATTGGTTATAGATGTGAGCCGTTTGGCTTAGGCATTGGGTGAAGCCAGACTATATCTCGACTCCCACCCGTCTGCAGGGAATCCATCTAAGGATAAACCACCAATAGGGAAAGCCCTAAGACTTACATCAAATAGGGGCACCCCAAGGGGTCTCCATTGGGGTCGTGACATGGGCCAAAGTCCACGTCCGGGCATTGGACAGAATCTACCCCCCCCAATATCCTTTTAACAAGATACCCTTAATGAGGAGGGGCAGGTGGAGGCTACAGCCTCCCCTCCATCCAAACAAACAAAGGTCTAACCTCACAAAGTGATGACGATTGCTACGAAGTAGGCGAAAACCAAATGGCGGAGCCAATTTGCCAAGTGGAAACATTATCTTGAAAGAAGGAGCAGGGTTCCAGATACTAAAAAGAACTGTCATTGACATTTTTCTCTCAGAACAAAAACAAATGTCTATTCCACAGGGAGCAATAGTGGGAGAGGGAGGGAGAGGGAGAGAGAAAGACCTCATATGCTTGGTGACAGGTAGATAATAGAAAGGTAGATGGATTTCAGTAGAACCGGATACCATCTATGAGTCTTAGCACTCCAACTCCATGTCTTTTATTTCAGAAGTAGGTCCCCTGAATTTAGTGGTGACCCCCCTCCCTAAGTCTGCACAGAACTGCAGCCTTCTGACCCAAGAAAATCTTGTTTTCAGTTATTAGACTTGATTAAACTGTGCCATACCACTCAACCATCTTGATTTAAGCAAGACATCCTAGAATTTTGGAAGACTTCCCAGCTTCTAATTGGATCCTGGAATGTTTTGTTTTTTAGTCTGGCACAAGTCAACTGGCTCACACCAGAGCACCAGACCAAAAGACACTAGTTTTTTGGTCTTGTGCTCTTGCAGGTATCAGCTAGATCCTGGCTCCAGCTACAAGGAGTATCAAACACACAACTGTAATTTATGGCAGCAGCCAATCTGAATTAGCTCTTGCATCCAGTGAACAACCCAAGACTATGTTCTGTTATGTAACGTCGGCAAGTGAAAGATGACAACAGGATACTAAAAAGGAAATGATACAGCAATGGGAGGAAATGATTGACATGTTTGCAACAGGAGTGGGAAACCTGATTTTAAGAAATTGTATTAAATTAAAGTAATTTGGTTTGATTTGTAATACTTTGGGAAATTAATACAAATAATTTGAAAAAATACTATGTTCTGCTAAACACTAACAGCAGAATAGCAAATTCACGGGTATTATTTTTATTATTATCATCATCATCATTATTTGTTAGTCACTTTATCTTGCCCCAGCCATGTCACGCCCCACGGCCAACGAATCCGGTCGACCAGGGGGCATGGCTTACCTAATTTAAACCTCCACACAGCCGGGGCTCTTTCTCCTTACCTCCTCCTCTGTTGGAGCAAAAAAGAAAAACATGAGAAACATCCCCCCACTTCTAAAAGGTCACAGATTCTTAAAGCCAAAGGCTTGGTTTTATAGGAAAGTTGTTGCCTGGCGCCTAAAGATATATAATGATGGTGGCAGGTAAGCTACCCTGGGAAGAACAATCCCTAAACGAGGAGCCATTTCAGAAAAGACCCATCCCTCTTGTGGAGGGAGAACACAAAGAAGAGCCTCAGGTGATGATTGCAGGTCAGTCCATATAGGAGTAGCTGTCCTTGAGGTATTGTGTTCCTGAGCTGTTTAAGTGGGGTACACACGAGGCATTAATGGGAATGTCATTATCTCTGGCTAGTGAATTCACTAATCACAATCAATTAACTGGGATTTTGGACTAGGTATTTCAAGGGTGTTAGCAGTGGGTCCTGCTGGGGCCCCAGTCAGTGGCAAAGCTGCATGCTCCAGCACCGGGGGCGGAGAGCAGGCGGGGGCGTGGCTGGCGTGTGCCTCTGGGGTGTGGCACACACCCTGGGGGCATGGTATGCCACCTGCGGGGGCATGGCGCCCGCCGTGGTGGGGTACACGGCACCTGTCCGGGGGGGCAGCCACGATGGTACCCCCCTCCTCGATGGTGCCAGTGTGCTCCCTCTGCCACCCTTTCCTTTGCCAGTGGCCCTAGTAAGTGCCTGAAAGTGCTTTACACTGCTAGCTCTGGCACAATGCTGCACAGCCTGACTGTGGCAGTGGTGGTGTTTGGGGGAAAGCATTTGAGTTTTATTTAGTTATTTTTAAAAAGACAAAATAGGACACAACTGGGCTGCATAGTATGCCATTTTTGATAGAAAGGAAGTCTCAATTTCTACCGCTACAGATAAATTATCTAGCTGGAATCAGCCTGCAAGTACAATCTTGAGCTCAAAATGACAGCTTGTATACAAACTCGAAATGATATGATGTAGTGTAACAATGCAAGTTTATTTCCCTTTGTTTTTTTCTGATGTTCTCAAATGCAGTAAGTTCTATGCTGTTTTCTGAAGTTGCTTTTTTCAAAATAAATAAGATTTATGTTTAGCTAATGTGCACCAAGACAACCAGATAAATTAAGAGGCAGTTTAGAGAAAAGCAAATAGTCTTAAAAAGAGGATTTCCCAGAGATCACATAAGCTTCTTTTTTTTCAGTCCCTCGTGCCATTTTCTGCCAAAGTTCTTGGAGCAACATAAAGCTACAGACCATTATCCTGCCTTTCAATTCCATTTACAGCTTTCATGTGCATAAAGCAGTCTGTTTACTGTAAATTTTGAGTGCTAAAAATAAATATTTCCACTCTCCCCCCCCTTTCCCCCCCACAGAGAATTGATGTAAGGCAGCACTGGACAAATTTCACAGAAACTGAAAGGGGGGGGGGAGCCAATCACCACAAATATGCATCCTTGCAAATTTGAAGAGAAGACCAAAATAATTCTGAAGTGTGATTTTTGAATGTGTTGATTAAAGCAG